>NW_014556795.1:0-274544 GCF_001313825.1 Dinoponera quadriceps
ACATGGGTATTGTTTTATAAAAGTTAATAAAACCATGTCAAAGTCATCATCATTAATACTTTGGTCAAGAAACTCATCATCATTTTCACTATTGTGAGATGATTTATTATTTTGATAATAATTATGTTCACTCATAATTTTAATCAGATTTAATACACCTTTTCAAAGATTTTCTTTTTCATTCACAGTATCGTCTCAAACTGAAATAAATTTACGCAGGTGAAAATAAAAATACATTTCACTTGGAATCGGGGTTAGGTTTAACGTTGATATAAGTATGTATCACGTCGCTTGTATCATATAACTTATCTTGTAGCATATATCACCGTTTCGTGCGGTAGGCTTTAGTGTAAACTCTTTGCACTGGTGTGCACTAGTGCAGAAAGTGTTTCGAAGAAAAACTGACCTCTGGTGAGTTAGAGTCTCCGCGTGATAATTTTTATTTCGTTATTTATCAAATAAAATAGACAATAGACGAAGTGTTGTAAAACATTTATAAAGAGGATAACAAACCAGACGATTAGATTTTAATTTACGTTGCATCATCTTTTCAGTTGCCAACCTGTGATCACGTTTATCTGACGTAACCTCAAATTTCACTTCGAAAATGAAGAACACGAAGACTGTATTTAAAATAATGCAATCCAATGGATTTGCAATGGCATATCGTACATGTTTTAGAAAATATTGCACCACGGATGAGATATACACACTGTCCAAAAAGAAGGTAGCACATCCGTATCAGGGAATTCATCCGTGGAAGTCAAAGGACGAGTTGGCAAAATATTTGTTGAAAAATATTATTTATAACGCAGGTGAGAAATTATATTTGCCTATATGAAGGAATTTAATGGTAAAATTATCCGTAATTGACTATAAAAAGCTAAAGCACAGATATCATGACACTAAACAAATCAGGGTAAAGACCCTTATAAACATATTTAATATTAAAAGAAAAACATGTTATTCTAAATGTTTCGGTTAAATTCCACCCTTCTCATGAATACTATTAATTTTTTCAGTAGAAATTTCATTACAGTAAAAGTTTCAATTGTATAATAATCAATCCAAGTTACATAAACAATACAATTTTTCAGTTATTTGTATGTTCTTTTAATGATGTATAATGCATATATGTGTGTATGCACACATGCGTATGCTATACACAACTATTACGCAAATACAACGCAAATAATATCTTTTTAAATTAATTTGCAGAGGATTTTTTTCTTTTATTTCAGGTGGAATAGTCGTAATAAATAAACCATATGGTATACCTGTAACTGATACATTTACAAATGATAAAAATTTACCTTCAATGCAATCTCATAAAATTGCGAATGCGTCGAATTATTCCATAGAAAGTGTCTTACCATATATTACAAAAGAATTAGATGTTCCAGCCTTGATACCATGTTCGGGAGCAGAAAAGTGTGTCGAGAGAAAACTTTTTTTCTATAAACACACATATATAAATTATAGTATAAATTAATTTTTCTTTTCATAGATACATGAGTGGTACTTATGTGTTTGCAATCAATGATGATGTGGTAAAGCAGGTAATGAAGGCAAAACTACGAGCAACTCACTTTAACAAATTTACAAAGTACTGGGGAATCACGATTAGACTTCCACATGAGATCAAAGGATCGTATCGTCTAGCAATGATATTAAAAAAATCTGAATATGGAGTGAAAAAGGTAGATCCTACGTTTGTGTACAAACATTTCATATATGGATTAATATCTTTTGAAATAATAATATGTTTGTATTCTAGCCTATTTTTATGACACATTGGTCTAAAAATGAAGAGAAAAGGGGGGATGTTAAGATTATGAATGTAAAATACAAACTCCTGTCGAATTCTACGAACAACTTAAGTTCTCTGATAGAAATAGAGTCGTCTGCAAGAAAGTGGCAATGTATTAGATTATTTGCTAGCATTATGTTGTATAGCCCGATTCTCGGAGATAATTATCATGGATCGCGAGTTCAAGAAATCATGGGTACATGGATGAAAGTTGATCCATTTGCCGAATCGAGTTGGGACTTGCCAAAAATAAATCGACAGTTGTTAGAATTGCTGGAATTGTCGCCGCGTCAACAAGAAATTATTCCAGTTCACCTCCATATGAGAAGTATGAACTTGTTCTCTTTTGGCAAGGAAAAGAAGAATATAGTATTAGAAGCACCTTTGATACATCCTTTTGATTGGACATGCAAACAACTTATGTTCAAAAATATACCATGTGAAGCTGATCATAGTGAGAGTACAGAAAATGAAGTGAAAATAAATTCCATGTAATATTTTATAACAGTTTACATAATTTGTGCGTATGTGTATGTGTGCGCGCATGTGTGTGTGTGTATGTACGTAATTAATATACAAATGCAATAAATAAGCTCTTGAAATTGAGTCAACTAGTGGCATTTATTTTTTCCATATACATTTTCATGTATCATATTTGTTAAATTGATGATATATTTATTACTAATGACTCAAGACATGTTTGCCCTTTAAAATTCTTCTCATAAGAATTCTTCTACCACCTGGAGTTGCCATTCTAGCGTACCATCCATGTTTCTTGATACGCATACGTTCATTGGGATGTGGAAAGTGATATCTCATTCTATTTCTGACAAATGTCATACTCCATGAGTTCCATAATCCAGGTGTTGCATTAAACATCGAACAAAGTTGGCTCGAAGTTCCTGCTTTCCTAAGGAGATGAATTTTAATAAAATTATACTTTGATATACATGTTATGTTAATACATATATACGTTTTATTGCTCGAGATTATAATGCATCTTGTTGAGCAATATTAACAATATAAATAACAGTTGAAGAAAAGTCAATTGAAATGCTTAGAGGTAGGCTTTATTCCATTGAACACAATGCTATATAATTTCTTGCATTGAAGATTTATAACTAACCCTGGCAAGGAAAAGCGAAGTAGCAGGATATGAATAAAAAGATGATATGAATAATACAATATATGAATATACATTCTGTTTGATTAAAGCAAAGGCATAAAAAATCATATGGAACACATCGACTACATTCGGGCTTCTAAATATAACGCTATCAATCAACATCATAATAATTAGTAGAAGTAAAAGTATCTCATACGTACGGCAAGGATTGAAATATGCCAGAAATAAATTTGTGGATCATCATGCTTTTTGTATCACAAACGTTTCAACAAGATTTTAAGTATAGTGAGAAACGATGCGTTTTGACTGAGAAATTTGAGGTTAATTCTACGTAAACTACCGACTTGCGCGATAACTACGCAATATGTTTGGCGAAAATTGCCGAACACTTCCGAAGACTCAATAGAGGCCATTTTTCTTCTTGATATGCCGGCAAAAGACGGCACTTTATGAATGTAATATATCTGAAAATTATAAACTTTAGTTGCAAATGCTTTTTACTAAATTATCATTATTTTCGCTCAAAATTATGTGGAGTTTTATATATTTTTTGTGAAAAGGGGATTTTTCAAAATTATATTAAATTATATATAAAATATATCGTAAAATATGTATTTAATAAATTGGCTTCTCTTTACGATAAAATTGGAATCACAAAGATTGGAATGACACGTTAATTACTGCATTGCTGCATTATTTTTTTTATTACCTTTTCGTGAAAATTTGCCCTACTTTGTGATGATTCCATTGTCATGTGGCGCACTCTGATAAGGAACGACACACTATTACTTTCAATTTCATTGACTGCAATACCATCACGTAAAATGTTTCTTTGCAGCGAATTTTTTTTTAATTTTTCTTTCATGCAGTTTCGGCATAATAGTCAAAAGGTGCGTTATCGTTAATTATATTTTATTAACTTCGTTTATTTTAACGTTCTAATGAATATATCGAATATTTTATACACACTGCAAAGTGTATTATTTTATTTTTTAAGTAAATGTGATTTAAAGAAAAAACGTAATTTTTAAATGCAAATTTTAGTAAGCCTTGTGATTGGCCGGCTTGCTTGATCGATTCGAACTATCGATACTTCAAAAATCGCAATCATTATAATGGCGACGCGACAGTTCGGATCAAATGTCGCTCCGTATTCTCGCGATTTTGTCTCGCCGAAGATGAGTGTCGTGCGTTGAATTATCGTCGTCGGGAGTGCCGAAAACAAATTTCATGCGTTTATTATTATTAATTATATGAGAACATTGTTAAATAATCGTCGAAGGTAAATATGTCGCGAACTGGACGATCGAAAATACCGAGCAAATGATCGTGCGTTTGTCATTGTACGGCAGCGTATGGCAGTTGAAGCCAAGTCACTTTTCGATTCACTGGAGAAATCTTGTGCGTGAAATATTACCGGGAGTAATAATCGAAGGTAAGTTTTGCGAGAATCTGTCGTGCGGAAATATTGATCAATTAAGACGTACTGATTAAAGCGAACATCATATGAAACGACCGTTGGAAATACTGAGTGAATCCAGACAATGTCGAAAATCGGAGCGTCTTCAAAACATCTATGAAGCATCTTAAAGGCGCCTGCAAGTAAAATGTCTTAAAGATATTTTAAAGACGTTCCGATTTTGTGCTATCCGTCGCGAGGTACTTCAAGTATCTCAATCGGGGTACTCCCTTGATTTATAGATTACGTTCCGATATTCACCGCAAATATTGAAAATCTATATAGTTCACGTATACTATAGATCCTCAGTACTGGCAGTGAATATCGGAACTTATATTTTGTCTCTTTAGCTGGACTGGTTGTACTAATTTAAGAAATTTACATACATATTGATGCGTACGAAGCGTGAGATTCTCACGCTTCACAGTGCTTCAGTGTGCAGATTTCTTGAACTGATGCAGCCAACTAAACAGAGCAGATCATTAGTTGGTTGTGGTGAGATGGAACTGATTCAATAAGCAACACTTGTAAATTTAATTCGCCGGACGAGCGCGAGTTATCAAGAACGCCGGAAGTAAGTCTTGTACATTTGCTATGATAAGAACATTGTTATAAACCGCCGCTGTAAGTAAATATCTCGTGAAAAGGAGATCCATTGAGACTAGCGCAATGGCGTCTACGAATTCAAATCGATCCGACTCTCTCGTGCGCAAATTATCACCGGCAATACCGAAAGTAAGCATCGTATGTTTGTGTAGTGAGATGCTGTTGCGAAACGAAGGTGCAGAAGATCTATTCGTTGAATCCCGCACTTTCAAATCATCGAGGAAAAAGTCGATAAAGTAATAAATGTTGCGATTCTTGCCTATCGAAACTTACGCTTTATTTTCAACTTTAGACCAGGCATAAAGTAATCGGGATTTTCTTTTTTTTTATAATAATGCAAAAAACTTGTTGTGAAATCAATATTTTGAGTAAAAGTAAAAATAGGGAAGCGTCGTTGCTTATTCTATAGATTTGAAATCAATATTAAAGATTTCTTAAATATCCTGAATTAATTTTATAATTTATTATTTACATGTTTCGCAGATATATATTTAAAGCACTGTAACACATGGTACAAAACACTATATAAGATATATTATTGATTGATTAATTGGATTATGGCAGTTAGTTAGTATCGTGAGAATATAATATTTAATCAACCGACGAACTCTTATTGAAAAATTTAAATCTTCTTTCGGACAGTGGGATCATTAAGAACAGTGTTGCCTTGTAAAATATCTCAAAGGCTCTGTCGCAGCTGCTATAGTTTGTTCAAATTTAACCAAAGTATTATGGTAAGCAAATATTTTGAATACAATCGTCACACTTGTACGCGTGGCATTGTCGTTTTATGCATGTAAAAATATTTACCGACCATTGAAAGGATTTGTGAGTGTCCGTCAAAGTTGTCCGGGATAGCTTCAATCGATCTATCAGTATGGAGCGTGTTCACTGATTGACCCATTCTGAAGTTCACAATGGTAAACTCTCAAAGGGCGCAGCTTAGGAGTACGGCCTTTGGGAATACGACACAATATCCTCGGTCATTCAACGACGAAGTTTATGAAAGGTGCAACACATGACCGACAAATTTCTACGCACAAAGGCAATGATCGCTACATTATATAACTTTTATATCCTTTGTTGCAAGTTTTAAGCAAAATTAAAAATCGTATTCACACAATTGCAACCAGTGCATTTGAGAACACTTTTGTATAAATCATGTTCCGTTGTCCTCAACAACTTGACACCAGAATTATTAATGTTCGTCTACAATTCGTGCACAGTATATATATTTATAAGAAGTATATATCCCAAACGATATAAAAAACTCGATTAAAAGAGATCTAAAATATTGGCATATTTATTTAAATATTTGATATTCATTTATATATTCCGTTTATATAAATATTTATGTATATATTTAAAAATATAAATAATATATGCCAATGTTTTCTAAACATTTACCCCAATACCGACGGGAGAGATCTCTTTTAATCTCGAACTTTTATATCGTTCGGATGTGTCGAAAGCATTTCTTGTTTAATTCATACGTGAAAATGTGCTATATCAACAACAATGAAACCTGATCGTGCATTACAATCACTCTCTCGATTCCTCCTCTTCGCGTCCTCTATCGTTCTTTCGTCTAATGCACCCTGTGGTGCCGACCTACCCCATGGGAGGATTAATCTCGATAATAATCGAACCGCCGTGACCCCATTGGCGTGGAACGCATTCGTCGAGCACGCGTGCATCCATGACGTCATCGTCTCGCGGTGGTGTTGACCGCGAGGCCTTTGCCCCGATGTGATTTGGATTCGGTGAATGTATGTGGGCGATATTATTGTCGATTTATCAGCACTTGATCTGAAGAAAATTTATACACAATCAATATTAAGTTTTTATTAGGTTAATTTTAAAGCGAATCTTAATTTTAAAGGTGACAAACATAACTTTATATATATACACGGGAATTGATAATTATTTTACATTATCGATCTATATTTTTTTATTTGACTAATTAAATGCGCTTAGACGACTCTTGGCATGCACAATTAAAGCTCAAAATTATAGAGAGAATATCGTTTACAAAAGAAACAAGGTAGACGATGCAGCAACTGTTTTCCGGATATTTCTTTTCCGTATTTTGAAAATGCACCCACACATAAGATATTTGTAAACGATCAAAACGCAGGCGACCTTTAATTTGAGCATAAATGACCCCCGATGTTTTCTCCTCATCTATCTTATAATCAAAAAATTCACTTATTTCAGCTCTAAACATAGATCATCGTGCCGTTGCTTACATTACGAAAGTATAGTCATGCGATTATTGAGAGAGCAATGTAACGATACCATCTCCTCGTGATCAATTTAATGAGCGATATAATGCTATATGATCGGGGTTTGGTTACGTAGGAAAATGGTGTATCTCTTGCCATTCAAAGGGCGCACTTAGTCACATAGAATGGACCTACCCCGTGGGTGGATAAATTTTTTTATCTACGCTCGTGATGGAGTCGCTGTGACCTATTTGCTATGTCACGTGGAACGTGTACGCGGTCGCACACATCACCGAATATGTTATCGATTAAGTACGAAGCGCGTTTAAAATGAAATTAGCCCGAAATCTTCCTAATTCGACCAGTCCATACTTGAGATGTGAGATTTCTCCGTTTTTCTCTTTAACAAGTTTGTTCATCCGATGATTTGTTCGCAACGCTCGACGGAAAATTTCATCCTGCCACAAATAATATTGACAATATTAATATAACACGTGTGTTGCTTCTCATAGTCTAATATTCTTTCCTACTTTAATAGGTACATTCGCATTTTATAATATCGCTTTGCGATCTACGTTTCTTATTTAACGATTGATAATCAGTTTCTTTTTACAAGTCTGCTTATTAACATTGGCTTTTATTAGAGTGTAAGTGTAAAGTGTTTTTTATTAGAGTGTAAAGATATGGAAAAAACCGAAGCAAAGGAACCTTTTTTAATTATTTCCCTCTTTAATTATACGGGATAGAACATTTCACGGGGAAGGCAGCTATTGTTAACAAAAGTTAATTTTTTTATCGGGATATGAAAGATCTTTGTCAAAGAGTTCTCTCTTCCCTAAGAAATCATGCATAAAAATAAGGGCAAATATGTCACATGGGCACCCGGTATATTGTCAACTGTCAGTTGACAAGATACAGGATGCGCCTTTTCCGTTGCGAGAGTTCCAAACCGGCACTCCCATCCCATAGAATTGCGCTCAATCGTCCATCGATTCAACACGAGCGTGTCGTAGCGCCGGCGGACTTATTATCGATCGGACTGTATCTTTCTTATGAATTACGAGTCGTTGTCTGCGGACGTATTTAGTTACGTATATTTTGCGTCGGTTCGTCGTCGCAAACTGCTATTCGTACGGGAGAAGTTGTCACGTTTCGTCAGGCCGAGCGCGAATTGCCATCTGCTTCTTCCTCTTCTTCTTCCTCTTCTCTCTTGTTTTTTTTCTGCAACTGCAAATCGGTCGAAATAGCCGTGATGCGGGCCTCGACCGTGACACGCGCATCTCTCAGCGACGATTTACTTGTCAAATAATTCTTCCTACGACCGCGGGGCTCGCGATTACCGCCAAGGCATACGCAGTAACTTATGTGCATGCTTATGTTACGTCGTCGATATTTCATTGCGCACGCAGTCGGGCGATAAAAACGTGCGGTACCGAAAAATATTGCCACGCCGCGGCAATAGTTGCTTGTGGAAGCCGGAGCCTAGAACGAGATATTAGGCCGAAGAAGGATGCCGTTTACGCGGCATTGATTGATTTTCGCGTTTTAAAAATTCCGCAAAATTGTCAGGCGAAGGACCGGCGGGGGAGATTACCGAAAGAAATAACGAAGAGACGTATGGCAACTTCGAAATACCAAACGTCATGCCCGGGGCTTAAAAATACTTCTCTGAGAGAGAGAGAGACTGGTCTCGTGCTGCAAAGGGTTAATGCACCCGGTCATTTACGACTCGCGTCGAATACGTCAACAGGTTGCTCCGAGCGTATGCATCTTTGGATCGATCCAGATTATAAATCATTTCGCGCCGTTTCCGCGTGTAGACTGGATGAACGGATCGTTCACACGGAAAAAAGGAATTAACTGTCCGTATAATACAAATGAAATTTAGTTACCAGATCTAGTTTTTAGCGGTGAAAGTTACAAACTAGATACAAAAAGACTTAGTTAAGTTATATAAACAGCTAATTTTTACCTGCGGGAGCTAGTTTTTAGTTAATCCTTTTTTTTGTGAATGCAATTATTGCTCGACTTCTCGAAGGTTTCCCTCGATAGACAAAATTTTCGAAGAAAATTCCCCGAAGATTCGAAGAACGTAATTATGTAGTCTTTGTTACGCGTTTGCATTAATCTTTTGATTATACGTGAGCGTTTATTTGACACAAAAGCACTTTTTCCATTATCTCGCTCGTACAGGCTATACAATTTTCCAGGTAAGCACGGCGCCGACCTTTCGCGCCATTTTTCCAGGGAGCCTTTAACGGACGGCCTTTAATACCGTATCCGCCCCCAGACACGTTATACCGCCCTCATTGTGTCGAAAAGCTCTTTACGTCTTCGAAAGTCGGCTGAGCACGTTTCTTCGGCCGAACAAACGCGAAAAAGAATTCACAACGTGCTTACTTATTGTCGCGGGATAAATGACAAGGCCTTAATACACTGAAAAATTCGGAAATCTACACGAGTAAATCACGTTGACTGTGTGTCGATCGTAACTTCTCATCAGAAAGTAAGCTCTCGAACTTCCCCGCATTATCTCGGCAAAATCCATTTAACTTGAAGGATCAATGGAAAATCTCGATACTGTACAGGCTATTGTCCCAAAGTTTTGATGCCACACAGAAAAAAATGTGTTAGATTCAAGTAAATAATTTCTCTGATTTTTCTTCCCAATTTTTACTTAGATTTAGTAAATATTACTTGAATATAGCACTTCTCTCCATATTTGAAAAATATATTTATTTGACTCAATTAAGTAAAATTTATTTCATCCAAGTAAAAATTTGCTAAGGAGTGTTGTAATAATTATTTAATACTTGAATCTTTTTTTGTGTATGATTGTAATGATTACTTACTGCCGTTTTCTCCATATTGAAAGGATTATTTAATATTCGATTCATCTTAATATTTCGCATCTACATTTCCTTCATTTTTAATTTTAATTACAATCAGCAAAGTTAAATATTAATTACGTAATTCCTTCATTTACGGAGTATATACGTATAAAATGAGAAAGTATTAAATATACAGGGTAAACAATGAGATGAATTAATTAATAAATTTAATCAACTTTCTTTCTTCTTATTCACATTTCTCCCATTATTATTTTTTATTAGCACTTTGATATAATTAAATTATCTGAAAATGTATCACGTCTCGATGTTCCTTCATCCTGATTTAACATTCTGCTTTCCGCCGCTCCATCATAGTATTCCGGACACTAACTCGTGACACTGACATTGAAACTGATATTAGATACGACGAGACATGACCAGAGAAACACATTAATTAAAGTAACGCCAAGGAAAGCCTGATTTCATAAATCAACGAAATATTGTCCAACCAGAATCGTAGATATATCATTAACTTTTATGTATATTAGACCGTGTACTACTACTTATCGGACGTATCCAATCTTTGTGTGTGTACATAAGTCAAAACGCAATAAAAGAGCACAAAGAACGTGGCTATCTCCTATTACTTGAATGGTTATAAAATACTTGAAGAAAGATATCCCACAATTTTTATATTAGAAAGCGGAACGCATATATTTTCAAGTATGTCAAATCATTTATTATACACATGTCCTATACAAACGGACGAATTTGTCGATGATAAACCCGAGTCAAAGTTTACGCTGAAATTTGTAATCTGTCATTTGACAATTAGAGCATTATGAATCTTTAATTATTCATCAACCCATAGTTATTTCATGCGATAAGTGACATTAATTGACCAAGTAACGGTCCATCAATATACATTTGTAATGAATTATGTTCTTAATCAAAAATCATGTATGATTTACAACTATGAATACCAGCTTTCGAATTTAGAATATAATCTCGCATTTTTCGAGGTCTTTTTCAACGCGGAGAAAACGATAGTAAATAATCATTCGTAGCTTTACACGATAAAAAATTCTACATACACGATGAAAAACTGTCCACTTTTGTGTTATTTCAACGTAGGGAATGTACATAACTATAGTATTAAACTATAACACATTCACACCTTGTCAGCAAATGTTAATTTAACAATATTTTTTAACACATGTTAATGTAACACAAAATGAAGCGTTTTTCAACACAAAATTTCTTACCATGTGTAGCTTTCCAATTGCTCTCTCAAGTTCGGCAGAATTTGCCGAATAAATGTCATTAACGATTGTATTAACGCCGTTAACATAAACGGGGCAGTAACTCTCGCGAGGACCACGGTATTAAGCGTGTTATTGCGGAATGTTCCGAGGGTTTCAATCAGCGCACTTTGATCCGCTGATCGAGCGTTACCAGAAGCAGGAAGGTAGCATCTCTCAGTAGTCATTCGGCATGAGCATACATCCGACGCGGCAATTACGGTGCTTTCGAGGGCGCACCCGGCGTGTCTAATTATGTATAAATCACGGTCAAGTCAAATTAATTAGCTCCGTCGACTAATTGAAGGCACCCGCTGCTTGATCAATCGGCGAGTTCAGAGATCCATCAGTGATCGGGAGTGCCCGTTCGTCGCGATCGATCGCCTTTTTGATCGTTGCGTACCGAGACAGTCGCGCGATTCAGTTAATCCGACGCACAAAGGTGATTTGATGACTAGTACCGTCATCGCAGCGGGTTGTAAAATCGATTCGAGTAGAACGACCTGCATAGAGAATTATGGTGCAACTTTCCTAACACGTATAAAAATGCTCCTTGTTAATAAAATCAATCAAGAGAGAGTCATTTATTATATTAATGACATAAGTTTGTCAATGTTTTAATTGGATTCCCATGTTCGAAATATCGCGTTGAGAAAAATTTCGAAATATTGATATCTATTTGTTTCGCGCAAAGTTTTTTAATCGTAGAAAGATACGACAGGCCTTTAAATTGCGGATGTTGATACATTATTTTAATTTTTGTGGGAGGATGTATTATTCAGCATGTAATGACGCACGCACCGGATAATTTTCCTGGACGAACTTACGCGATGAATCAATCTTCTATTCTTGTTTCTTAAATTTTCTATTCACGAAAGAAAAAGGGATCGTTTGTCAAATATTTTTACTATAAAGGTAAAACAAAATATTAATTATGTAAAGTATTGCAGGAAAATTTATTGTTAGTACACACAGTTTGAATTTTATGACAGTGCTACACAGAAAAAAAAGTTTTAAATCAATATTCTTATATATAAACAAGAATATATAAACAAGAATATTATAATATTCTTACAAGATTTTTAATATTGAATTGAGAAAGCGAATAATATGTCAATTCAATCAAATAAATCTTAGACATTTTCCAAGGTTATAATATGCTTACTTATACATGAAAATATCTATTGTTGCCTACTTTTTTTCTATGTGATATTGCAAAATTCAAACTATGCTATCAAATGATAAATTGTACGGCAATAATTGAACAAATATTTTGCTTAATAGATCTATTATCGACTTGAAACTAATTCTGATCCGTGTTTAATAAAAAAAAAAAACATTGCGTGTGAAAAATATGATTTTAAATTACGTTTCTCAAGCGGATTATTTCGACACGTGGTAGATAGCAGGGTGCGCGAGCGAAAATCGAAGTAATTTTGACCCCCGGCACAATCGGCCGGCGTAATTGCATGCGTCTCTGGATTCTTGTAATCCGCCAGCGTGGGCGATACGACGGTTGGGGAAAACGTATTTTCGATTTTCCAATAAATCTCAATTTGAGCGCATAACATTTCATTTGCCAAAGCAATTTCATAATGACGCTTGAAAACGATGATTGCCCGGTCTACCTCTCCCGCTCTCCGCGTATCGCTCTTGCCGGGAGATAATGCGTATAAGTAGAGCGGCTTTAAGCCGGAGCATTACCGTTCACGATGAAATAACAGTGATTACGTTGCCCGCGGTATAAACTCGCGGCGCCTATCACGATCGGGAATAGCGAGAAGTAAAAAGACATTGTCGAACGCACGGACATTGTACCTCCGAATTTATCGGACTGCAATTATCGCGATGATTATTTTTTTCCTTCCATTTCTGAAATTTAAGAGCATCTGCGACAAAGAATCTTCTCGGCCCTTCATTACGGCGCATCAAACGGAAGCTTATTTTTTAGTCAATCGAATTCCTTATCGATCGTCCTTCGGGAACGTCGCGGATTCCCGTTTATACACGAATGGAATATAAGCCGCTAAAGGATTCCTGTACTTTAATACGCATGCATAAAGTACGAGGAAGCTCAAATGAGCGTAATAAACGTAACGTGTATCCCGGTATGCTCGGGATAATGCGATATAATTTATCAAAACAGTTTTTCCTACGGGAAACATAACTCGCCTGATAAACCCTATGAATTACACAACTATCCTCCATGGCTGCCTCACGTGTTTTACTTGCCACGCAAATTACAACAAATGCCGTTTGAAAATAAGTCATATTCTATATCTTACGTAATATACATTGACACACGGCTCGATGACGTAGTTACGCGATTTTTAAGGAAAGACTCATTCAAGGAGGAAAAAGAAACGATGGTATTCGAGAGGCAAAAGTGTAACTTTTTCTTTATTATTATATATGCAATACTATTTATACACAGGGTATCCCAATAAGTTCTCGCGAATTTTAATTTTACTCGAATTTATTCCCCGAACAATTTTTCCTTAGCGAGAATATCGAGGGAATTATTTGTTTCAGTCTTCAACATATTTTTTTAGCCAAGTCTCAAATTAAAATTAAAGTCCGCTCGAAATCAATCGGAGAAAATAATTTTCTTGTCCATTTGATCGCTTGAAGCGTAGTTCGCAAAAACTTTTTCAATCGCTTGTATCTCGAAAACTATTAGCGCGCCGACATTTCCGTTGGGGAAAATTCAACTTGAAATTGCTCAGAGAAATTGATAAAATTAAAAGTCGCGAGAGAACTGGGGCATTCTGTATCCGAAAAATATGCATTTCTTTTTACAAAAAAGAATTTTATCGTTTAAACGTAATGTTATTTAGTGGTTTTTCAATGATCCAGTACTTTTCGGTACGGCTCGGCACATTTTTATGGCCAAACGAGCGTAGATAAGAGCCATTCGACGATGCTTTTATCTATATGGTGGCGTGTCGTGCTAATTTGTTAATGGGACATCCTGGCTGACACATATCGAGCGATTTTTTAATCAGTTTTGTGAGCACTCAGATACGGGCTATTATTAGAAAACCTTCGGAAGAATAGCCGTCGCTCTTTCTCGGGTCATTGTACGCCTTTATCGGGAAAAAAAATTTGCTACCGGCTTGCTCGTATTTCAGAAAAACACACCCGTGGATTCATAAATCTATTTGAAGATATGCACGCGGCGATAGCGCGAGTGGTCATTTCAACAACTGCAAATCTGTGCGACAAAAGCGCGTAATAAATATGTAAATGATGAAAAGTTCATTTGGGTCGCTTTTACAACGGATGCTCGTGAAATTTTCTAAATACGTGAGTTTCGCGAGTTGTTCTGTAAACACGTAGCGTAACGCCGAAAGGCATGTCTGCAAAATGTGAGAAATATAAACATCTGAAATGATAATCCGCAGATGTGAGCGCTCCATTCAGCCCGTCGTTTACATAAAACAGACTCAGTCGAACCTTTCTCATTTAAGGTTCTAACTAAACTTGCAGCTAATCTTGACGTTTTATCAAGACTGAATTCGCTCTACAGGACGTTGCAGGTCTGAATTTTTTTCAACTATTGCCCGAGCGTCTTCTCTCGTACAAATATGTATGTAAAATAATCAAGTTTTCAATATTATATATTTCACGAATATTGTGCTCGATTAGTATACTAATACCCGGAAACAGTGAAATTCTCTCCGTGAAATCGTTTAATATCTGGGACATAAATAAAATCATATTTTATTCAAGGCGTGAATTTTCGAACATGTCGGAATGAATGGCAGAATGAATGTGTGTTAATGATTGTTTATGAGTTTCCAAGTAATTTGCAATAGAACCAAAATGATCATCCACCATTATGATACCTCATGATAACCCGTAAAAAAAAGTTGAAATAGTGAATATTAATGAGGATCGTAGCACGAGATCAGGTCGTAAAATAATATCTTATTAATGTCTGCGAAGATTGTTTAATTGAAATCACAATTATTAGAAAATATCATTGAAAAATTTGAGTATCTATTTAAACACATTCTTTTCGTACTATTTGAAAATGTTTAATTATAGTGGAATACTAAAGTAATAATTTCGTTGATAAACTTCTGTTTTATAGATTCAGACCATTTGATTTTTGTTCAAACAACAAGTATGTTACACACAGTTCTCTGAATATGTTTTCACAATTTTTTTATGCAAGACAGCACTAAGCATTGTCATGATAATCATATAATAAATGTGCACAATATTTTGGCTCAACTACTTAATTGTCGCGATTTTGCAACGGCCAGTAGTGCATGCGGTAGTGCGGCTCCTACCAACATGAGGAGGAGAGTGCAACGCTTTACCACAAGGTCTCAGTCGAGCCGATTGCATACAACAAGTACTCATCTCAATTGGCGATTACGGGCCCATAAATTCATTTTGAGTTGAACGAACACTACGATAATGCAGACTCTCGCCCCAAACAGCTGCATATTTCATATCTACGCGTGCACATCCGGCTAGCGTCGAAATTTCAATATCGATTTATCGTCGCGCACACCGTATATATTCGTGATACAATTAACTCGAGCGACAATCGCCGCGTCGAGTTTCCGGCCGATTCTTTCTGCTCCCGTTGATCGCCGAGGCGATTTAACAATACGAGGAAGCGTTTAGCGGGACGCGTGTCAAAATTGGTCTTGCGTCAATCGTGCGTTTGTTTACGCATGAAAGGCGCTTTTAATCGTTATGCCGGGCTTCCCCGCGTGTTTATTCACGCGAATGGCTATTCATTTTGGTGCCGGGGTTTGATCTTTTCGAGTTTGACCACGAGATAGATCAACCTGCAACGCGACTATCTGCTTTCCGACCGATCGATCGGCGAGATCCACTTCGCGAACGCGTTTTACCTTCGACGTGTGAGGTCTATTCCGTCCTGTTCTTTTTATGGGACTTCCTGTTTCCGTGAAGCAATCTGGATGGTCAGTCCGTTAATCGATGCTTTCCAAATAATCGCTTGCGCAGGAAATCGCCGGCTAATGAAGATTTTCGATCCTTTTTGCTTTTAGGCTTACGCCCCTCGCAAGAATTTGCGAAAGTAGCCGCGAAATGAATGCTCTGCATTCTCTTTCGGAAAGGTTTAGGGTTGAATTGGACGGAAGGAATTACGCGTCTTTTAATTAAGCAAAGTAAAACGGACATTCGTATATCAAGAATAAATTATTTTATAACCTTCGGAAAAAACCTGTTTTGCCACAATTTTCCGCGGATTTCTTCAGTTTTCGTTTCAAGGATGTAAAAATTCGTTTAGAAATGCATGTTCGGTTAAAACCTGCCACATTAACTCTTTCCATAAAAAAGAAGAAAAAAATTAGGGAGAAACGGGGTTTTCTCAAAATTTTTAAACTATAAATTATTTTTTATTTTAAAATGTATGATATCATGAATTTAATATTGTAGTTAAAAGGATCATCGCGGTTTTAATGAACGATTGAATTTCGATATAATTGTTAGCTTTCAAGTTAAATTTTTTGCTTAAATAAGATACTCAATTACAAGCTATCTTTTCGATACTCTTTCTATGTCACTTGATTATGAATGATCAACAGCCGGTTATTGTATAACCGGAGGATGTCGAAGGTCGTATCGAAGGACAATTCGCAATCAAATGCATATGTCCAACCTTTGTTCCGATTGATTTGCCGTTCGAGTGGCCGGATATTTGTTCCTCGAACACACACATGATGTACTCTAGAGATTCGTTTCCTCTCGAATAAATCAAATCTCTTCGATGTTATTGCGTCTCTTCCGGTCTCCCGCATTTGAGATCACATTTCGTGGACCGCCTCATCCTCTTTCCGACAATTCACTTAACATTGTGTGTACGTCTATGTAAAGAGCATACAAATATTCATGGACAAATAAATATTCTCGTAAGAAAGAACTGTCGATGGGATCTCCTCCTAATCGTGCGCGAAATTTTCTCCTTCGTAATCTCCAATAAATTAGACCTGAAGATTTCAATATTTTCTCTACAAGTTTATAAAACATATGTGTGTTTTTATTACCCGTTGAATTTCGTGGGGATTCGCGGAAAATAATCGTAACTGATGAATAACGATGGTCCCAATAGCAATCCGCTTAACAAAGTGTTCTCTTCAACGTGGAATCCAAAAGATCCATCCGTTAAAGTAAAAAGGCGAAAAGATAAAACGGTGCGTTATGACGCTGCGATCGCATGTGCAACGTGTATTATAATCTCGAGGAAGGGCTGTTAGCCGATAAATTCTTCATCTAGGTGGAACCACTTACAAAAGGGAACACCTTTTCGTGATTGCATGCTTACGGCATGTGAAATAGTGTCCAAATTACAGGTCACGGTGTATAATTCGACGAAGCGCGCATCGCCGAAAAAAGAAAGGATCGATCCGAGGAACAAGCGCACCAATTTTTCTCTCGTAGATACGCGAAATCACGGTTTTTTAGCGGCTCGTTCGAAGATCGCTAACAAGATTAAGAATCGGCGATTAATCAATTAATCGCACGACGTCTTTACGAAGATGTGATGTAACTGAATGCGCAATGTCTGAACAAAAAAGAGATGGATTTTACATAGTTTTATTTGTTGAAGTCTCGGCAAATCTACTCGGCAACCAAACGCGTATGGGGAAACAAAGAAGTTCCCAACCAAATTTGATTCTTATAGTCAAAAATTCTGTTCGACCGCATTTGTTTGTCCACTGAAATAATTTGTCACGCATTATTTGAAAGGAACGAAGCTCGTTTAACAATGTTGGATTTCTGCGTACACTTGACAATGAATTAAACGTTTCGTGCAATTTACTTAATTCTCATTCAGTCAATGGCAATTTAATTACTACGATGACTCGCGTGTAAATTACTGTATCGCGTTAAAACGCGGTAATTAATTAATCATCGGCTACGCGTTCCGACCTCGCTCGACGTTTCACCGAATCATTACGCGCAATCTCGCAATATGTATCGCTTTCGAAAGATCATAATAATTTCAAACCCGTTTGAAATATCACCGGCATGGCAAACTATCGTGGATTTCTCTCAAGGAGGTTAATGGGAATCACGAGAAGTCAGTTTTTCTCCAAGTTTCACTGTTTGCTCGCTCAAACGAGGCGACTCCACGACGGTTTTAATTTTCCGCATGGCGAAAGGCAAGACACGCCGGTCGATACGGAAATCGAGAGTGATTGCTCGACGAAAGTAAAAGCTCTTCCTCGGACATACGATAAGTTATTTCAAGTTGCGAAAAATAAACGTAGCTGGCGATTATTAATTTACCATTTGTCGTATTAAGATAGGAACCCGGAAGTAGAGAGTGGTTTTACACCGACTGATGAAATAATTAATCGGAATATGTACGACAGCACATACGTTGCTTATTGCGATAAAGATCGATAATCAAGGGAGAGCAACGTGTTAATTTAAGTAGTAAATAACGTAATCTAACTGTGTTGTTTTCGCGAGTTATACATTGACGAAGGGTGGGATAAGAGATTAGTCAGAAGACTGTGATACAGCCAGTTAAGGGCCAACATATGCAATCACGAAGCAATAAGCCACTGTGGGACTCTTCTTGTTTATTTCGTCACCTAATCTTTTATAGCCTGACAGTGTCATCTTAATTTCAAACTTGGTTATTTCCATCTTGAGTTATTTCCATCAGCCTGACAGTGTCATACTTCAAATAATGATAATCTTAATAATGCGATTTTTCCCCCCGAGTGACGTGTCTTGTTATTTCAAACAATTATTTTTTTATACAACATTTTCAATTAACCTTTTGGAATTGATGATCCTCTCAACATTATAATCGCATAAAGAGTTGCGTCCTTCTAGAGTTGCGTCTAATATTTCCAATGATCGCTTTATTCATATATTATTAGATTGGAGATTTGGATTTTGTTAACAATGTTGACAAGGAGAGCATTGACGCACCGACTGAGAGTCGCCGTGTTAAATAAATTGCGGGGGCGTTTATCGCCGATCAGTCGGGAGTCTATTTTCGAGGTGGAAATCCTTAGCGCCGTGTGTTGCTTTATCACCGTGAAACCGCAACTATGCCGACGGCTTCGCGGATCACAATGCTTTATAATTAATAAATCACGGCGTGACTGAACTTTTATCGTGGTCCCGACCACCACGAAGAACGGTTATGGATGTCGCACTTTACAATGGCATTCGACAGGTAATCGCCATGACTGGTTCTTTGTTAGCAGGCTCGAGACGCTTGATCGTTCGACAAGATGAGCCCGCATAATAGCGCAAATTCGACGATGTCTCGTAAAAACGGAAAATGGAAAAGCGCGACTCACGATTACAATCCGCCCATATATGCGTTTCAATTTTTGATCGTGCGATTGATTTCACAAGAAAAATATTTTTAAGATAAAGCATTTGTCAACTTTAATTTAACAAATGATCATATGCGTGTCAATATTTTAACATATTGTGTACGCGGGAAAAAGATAGTAAATGTATGTAAATCAATGATAGACATTCTCGTATGTAAGCGAGAATATTCTTAGAAGAGTTTTGAATTGAGTGCAAGAATAGAAATAAAAAATTTCATAGAAATTCAATCAAGATTAAAAATTGTCCAAGAAGATCACAGTATTCCCGCCTATACACGAGAATATCTATCATTGATTTAAGATTAATATTTTCCGCGTTGTTTATTTTTGCTCGCGCATTCAGTGTCTTTATGAAAAATTGCACGACAAGTAATGTCGTGTTGCGAGGTCTCCATATAGAATTGTGGAAGCTCAATTGCACTTCGTCAAGCAGTAATTAAAAAAAGATTCGAGGGTGTAAGCGCGCCGGACGGATCATTAAGCCAGACAGAAAATAAATAAATGCGTTCCTCGAATTATCGCGGACCGCATATTTATTTAGCGGTTGCTCTTAAGCTGGAGAGCGTAATCACGCTGAATTCGCTCATTATTCGCGATGATTGCAAAAATCATAATAATCGGACGCGCATTTTCAATATTTTTTTTATTTCTTTCTCCTTCCGCATTCTTCTCCCTCCGTATTTTCTGTTGGTCACGGCTCATTTTTTTCTATTGCTTACTGTAAAAAAATTTTTAAATCACGTTTGAAGACATTGGAAAAAAAGCCACGTCCATTATAGCGAACATCGATCACCAGTGGATTAATTACCGGACTTAATCGCCCGACGTAATTGGTTCTGCCTTACATTGTATCGTACAGCTCGCACGCTATAAGACACTTGCAGTCTTCTCGGCTCCGTCGCGATTCGTCACGGTATTTTACGCGCGATCCGTAAAAAGGGCTATTCGCGACTCGGAGGAAGCGAAAAAGGGCGGAAAAACGAAAAGGAAAAGGTTACGGTTTCCTCTCGACGTCAGGATGATAAAGGGAAAACCGCGAATCTAATCTCGTGGGTAGAGAATTTTACGGTCGTGTCCACAATTACAGTTCGTTGAACCAGCAAAGGGCGCGAGAAAGGAAAAGGGGCACGATTTCCGTTGGTCTATTTAGCACGCGGATAACGCTATTTTAAACAATGCTTACGATTATCTAGATGAGATTCATCGGTGAAATGGGAACGATAATGGCTGATAACGCGCACCTTTGCTTCGTGTAGAAATTCTTTGCATATACCGGGCAGTGAAAGGTTTCGAGTAGTCTCCATCTCTTCACAGAAAGGGGAAAAACCGCATTATATCTGCACAAGGTATCTTCTTTAATATACATGTTTGTTTCATTCGCGTTTGTTTAATATACAACAATTTGTAACACAATTTAATATCAATTATTATTTTGTTTGGATAAAAATGTCGTTGTTTCATTAGAATAAACCATGTCATTTGGGAGAGAAAGAAAGTATTATTTAGAGGAAATAATATTTCATTTCAATAAAAAAATTATTTCATTATATATTATTACATGGAAAAAACAAGTTTTGTTAAAACAGCAAATTGTTCGTTGAGTTATAGTGACAGCAACAAAAGTTTGTTCGGATAGCGTGAATATTTGTTGAGAACATTATTGCTGGATATACCTACAGCAAAATAATTTGATTATGCCAACTAAATTTTATTGCCGTCGTAACGATATTTTACTACAACAACTATACAATTATTTTTTCCAAATCATTTGCTACCACTGTATTAACAAACAATTTGCTATTGTAACAAAACTTGTTTCCTCCGCGTAAATATTATTCTACTGAAACAAAAATAAAGTTTCTTAATATTTTTCTAACATGTAACGTTACTTCTTTCAAGTAATTTATCGCTTGTAACATAACGTTTGGATGAAAATACGAAAGAAATATGTTATTTGACGTAAAGATATTGATTGAAAACCAAAGAATCCCATTTATTGAATCAAAAACATTTGTGTGTTTGCCCTATTCCAAAGGACAAATTTGTTTCAATTAAAGAAGTTATAAGAAATCTGTTTCCCGGTGTGTGCAGTATAAATTCACAAAATATAAAACAGCGTTCCCGAAAGAGAGGAGCGCCGTTTTAAATAAATATCTTTTCGTACACGCGTTTCGCAGTTTTTTTTTGTCGAGCGATCGCTCGCATAATATCGCGCGACATAAAGGAGCTCTTGATATATCCGTTCGACAAAATTGATTTCGAATTCATTGCAGAAACCGCAGCCGGATCCGCCGAAACACATTTCCAAGTGTGTTCGCGAGGTGAACACTCGCGGGTTAATCGCCGATTATTGCCGAGCATCCCGCGGGACGGTCCCAGCGATGCGCGACGCGGTGCGCGGCGCCTCTGCTCCCTCCTTCTCTCCTGTGATCCACCACCACCCCGCGGACCTATATATTTCCCAGAGGGTCTCCCACTTTCGCCACTATCGTTCCTGTCGCGGCAGCGTTCGTGCGCGCACAGGCCGTTCTTCCTGTCAAGTTCGCGAAAAGTCGCGATTTCTCACACGCGCGTTCCCTTCAAACACGTCACTCGGTGGTGCGATCTCTTTCTTTTTTCATTTCCTCGTCGTGTCCAAACAACTTATTTACGTGCGCGGGGGTGCAGGGGACATGTGTGCCACGTGGAATCCACCTGCTGTTTTCACCAGGGATTAGGCGAGCAGCCGCGACAGTGAGTGAATGAGGATACCTTGCTCCAAAATTGAGCGAATATCGCAGTATTTGGTGCGACATTTCCTGTCACGCATTTTGAGCTCGGTCGGAGACCTTATTTCTCATGGCATGTTCCACGCGAGAATTGTAAGGTTGCGAAAGGGAAGGACCGTGTGCTGGCTTCCGATATCTATCTGCGCAGAGAGATATCGTTTGTGTTTTGAAAAGTCATAACTCCCGCACAGGTGAACGGGAGGTCATGCTGAGCATTATGCCGACATTGTAAGCATTCCGCTTGGTATGTCAAAATTGAGAAAAGAAGGGTGCTGTGTTTTAAAAAGAATGAATTTAAGCCTATTATAATACTAAGATGTTACAAATGCTTCAGTGTGAACATTTTAATTTTTTGCCCGAAAGAGAGAGGGCTTTTTACACGGAAAAAAATAATTTTGCTGTCGTAGCATCTTTGCATATTCCCTGCAACAACGATGAAAATTTAGTCGACATTAACATCAATTAGATCATAATCGGTATTGTTGCCAAAAAAGACGCGCTAATTTGAAATGAAATATCGTTTTCCCACATTTTACTCATTTGTTCTTACAATATAATGATTCAGAGGAATAATTGACAAATCGTTTTGCCGTCCACAGAGTAACTGACAGATTTTGCCGCATTTTTTGTGCCAGCAAATTATTTCTCTCCGTGTACTCGAATTTGATGCACAACGCGCGTATAAACCCTCGTTTCACTTACGTGTTCACGCGTTTAAAAGCGGAACAAAGAGTCGAAGACACCGTCGAGTGCAAGCCGATGTAGGAGGTCTCGGACAAATTTACCGTAGATTTTTCCTCTAATTTATCGTAGGGCCGTGCTTTTCTTCGCGCACGACACACGCGCTCGCATTCTTCGCAGCTGTTCACACAACGGAACGCGCGCGCTCTTTCGCGACCGGAAAACCGACATAGACGCTTCTTTATGCCCGCCGCGACTTAATATATCGGCGCCGTAAATTACGACTTTTATCTGACCCGACTTTTCCTCGAACACGATCTCGTGAGTGTAATCGTCCCATGACGATCAAATCGGAAGTATCCGAATGTTTCCGCGGAAATTGCCAGAGACTGTGCCGTCAAGCAAGTTTCCGATCAAACGATAAATTTGTTATCGTACGAAACGAACAATTAACTTGGATGTCATTCATTAACGATTTCGCAGCTGAAAACTATATCACGACCAATATTTAATTTAACTGGTGGTTCTTCCAAGAAATCATTAACACAACGTTATTCCAGTGACGTTATTCTATAACAACATTTTCAAACGTATAGTTGTATACAACGTCATTGTTAAAAATATCCGACCCAAACATTAAAAATAATATTTCTACGCTATGATTTGAATATTTCACAGTGTTATTATATCACCAATTAAGAAATATTTATAAAATGTCTAAATGTTTATAAAATCAATGTTTCAAATTGACTTGATGTTTGCTTACTTTTTGGGTTAGTCAATTACATCAGTTTCTTTGCCTTTTGGTCTGCTACTTTTACTTATTTGTTTATTTTTGATCCTAATAAAATTATTATCTCGCGTGCTAAATTTCGAATATTTGATAATTAAAACCATCGCTGTTTTAAGGGAGAACGAATGTTGTCATTTATCAACATACGGCATGTACATCTGCCAACACGCAGATTCAGTGCCGAAATAAGTTTGTCGACGTTTTAAGCGTTTCCAGGCGTGTCGTAAAAGAGGAAGCGAATCTAATAAGCGCCCGCTCGGCGACGGATGACGCGTTAAAGCTTGGCCGAGAAAAAGAACGGGAAGCTTAAACCTTCGAAAGTTAAGGCGATCAGCCTTTACCCCCCTCGTGCTTCCCCTCGCCTTTACGGGACACTGTGATTTGTTGCGTGGCGCCTTTTCTTACGCTCTCTATATCATTCGCCCCGATAATGAGCTTTGCCCTTCCTTTTTTGCGCAGGATGGCCTGAGCAGATCTTCCATGGACCGTTCACGACAATCGGAGGATGACTCACCGTCGTATATCTTCGCGGGATTTTCACGTCGACGATGCCATCGTGGATCCGCTGTGATCAGGATGAGGTAAGTGATGCTATTATTCGCATCCATGTGCTCAGTAAACTAATAGTGGTAACATTACATCAATGTTATAATTTCCTACAATGTAAGAACAATACATCACTGCAATACAACAGTCAGTGGGAGATTGTGACATTGTTGTAACGTTGCTGTCAGCAGCAGCGTTTACTGGAATAGAGTGCCGTTAAGATAAAGTTAGGTATGCGCCAAAAGAAATATTTTCAAATACGTCTTATAAATGTATAACACGGAATTTGTGTTAAATTTAACACAAAGTGAATATGTTGAGAAGTAACACAAATATCATGTCAAAATTAATACAAAAGTATTACACTTTGATATTATTTTAAAGTACGTTGAATTGAAGCGATAATAATCTAAGATGTTTTTATATTTATGCCGAAACACATCCCTTTTCCGTCATTCCAATCATCTTGTGTGGTATCAAAGCACCACATTTGAATAAGATGAAGCATGCCTAAAATACCGCTTGAAAACGCGCTTTCTGCGTGCAAAATATGAAGCGCGGAAGATACACTGAGAGTAACTTGCTGCACGCGAGTGAGTTACGATATAATTAAGCGCCTTCCCGTTCTGCATACCTGCAGAACGGGAGATACCTGGATCGTTAAAACATTCAGGTGGCACTGATGAATTTATAAAGGTCATCGAGAGAGTGGCGATTAGAAGCGGAACGTTACGGTAGCTAATCCTTAATCCTGAAGTGCATGAATTTTCTTATGACTAAAGTACCGGTACAGCGGGACTTTAAAATTAAAAATGAAAAATTATAGAAAAATGATAAAGAAGCCTTTCTACATAGAAAATATTAAAATTATTATAAAATACTAGATTATAACGGAATTGTTATCGAAATTACTACGTGTATTGTAATTATACTTTTGATATATACGTCACTAAAGATTATAATTTCACTCATCCTGAAAAGAAAGTACATTAAACCTTTAATAACACAGTAAATGCTAAGATAGCAAAATAGGTTCAATTTCAATTCAAATAATCTAATATAATCCCTACTTTTTCACCATGACAATGTCTTCCGTTTCCGCTGTTGAAGCGTCAAAGAAAATTATTAAATGGTAATATTAAAATTTAATCTGTAGAATTAAAAGAGCGAAATTAGAAAAAGTAAGTTTTTGTTAGTCTATAGATTAGTAAAAACCGTCCAAGTAGGCGCAGGCTATCCTTAAAAGCGTCTCGGGATCATTTTGGTTCAATATTTTGCGATAATTTTAACTACAGCTCTTTCTCCACGTAGTTCCTTTTTCCCGAAAGGCCAGAAAGATGCGTACTACGAACAAATAATTTCGTTCCAGAGCGGCAGGTTCTTATTAAGTCGTAGAACTAGGAATTAAGCCGCTGCGATAAGTCCGTAACGATAGCGTGCAATTCGAGCCGTAATGCATTTTGCAACCGTGGATTAATCTTCGGCAAGTAAGACCGGACGAACGAGCCTATTCTCGCGCGAAACACGATCCTTCGATAACTCGTCATCTTAACGAGAGGGTATCTCTCTCTTTTCCCCGGCGGTTTATTTTAATACAGACACCTCGTAATAATTTTCTCGCGCGCAAGCATACGGAACGGGACATCAATCCTCGCTCTCGTTATTTTCGATGCTCCGGGCAGGATCTCCCTTGTTATCCGTCTCCTTTATAAGGCGCCAATAGTGCATAATTACCGATTTTTCAATCGGGCAAGTGCATCGCAAGCGTTTCCGCGCCTGTCATTCCCTTTCTGTCGTTCGCGGTGGTCGCCTTCGATCATACATCACACGAAAAAAATACTGTCTAAGTAATAGAATTTCCAACGGTACGCGTAATTGGAGTAAATAAATCTTCTTGATTCAGTAGTGATGTTATGTTAATATTTTAATTATCGAAACATATAACATTTTAATGACGTTTGCCATCGAATCAGGAAGATTTTTACTCTAATTACGCTATCGTTGGAAAATTTATTGATTCAACAGTATTTTTTTCCGTATACGTATGTTGGACAAACTTACACCGTCACGCAGATTACGACCAAAAGGCAGCAATAGCATTACATTAACTGTTATTAACGTTTTGCCTCACTCTCTCTAATGAAAATAAAAAAAAAGATGAAATAATAATAATAATGCAGAATAATATTAACGAAGATTGTATTTCATATTATAACATGAAATAAAAATATGAAAGTAATATGGATATGAAGGTCTATGTATGAAACATACTCTGTGAGTTATGTGATAAATCGCTATCGATGATAAAATTATTTTTTTCCGTTTTTAATCCACTTTACGAGCGAAGGTTTTATCATTAAAATCGACTATTTCTTTCAGTGCGATGTTACTTTTGTATGTCAGAAATGAAAAAAAAATACATTTTCCACGAATCTCTCTCTTTGTTCTCTTATCTCGAATTTCTCCGTACGTACGCTCTCGAGACAAGTGCTAATTACCTCTGTTTTAATTATAACAGAATAACTACGGCGCATATAAAAAATTCTGCGTGTTATTAAATTCCGTTTAACAGTGGAAGCGGGCACACAGAGTGTAGAAATACGAAAAATTAACAGAGCCGTATTGCGGCTAGCTGTTTTCGTTTTTGCGCAAATGTTCTGTAACTGTGTTTGATATTTTATTATATAATGAATCATGTAGGAGTATAAGAAGAATTTTATAATTTTACACACAGAAATTGTCTTTTCCTCTATTTTACCGCATCGCATTACGTACGTATAACTAGCTGTAGTACAGCTTTTTATCGTGATAAATTCTACGTAATGATTCGCGAATTCAACTTTGTATGATCAAGTAATAGGCCAATAACGCCAAGTAAAATAGGCTGATAATCTTTATAATACAAAAATTACACTAAACAAAGATAATATACGTTTCGTTGGATCAAATTGCTAGTCCTCTCCGGTGAAAATGGATTATACAAATGGATTATATTAGCTTTGGAAATGTCTTTTATTCGTGAGACCGTTTTATTGACTTATTTGTTCCTTCTTTCTTTTATTGGCCCCATTCCTTGTAATTCTCTCCTGACTAAAAAGTTTGTTGGAAGAATGTATTTCACTACATTCTACTTTCTGCCACCATCGTGTCCTCATTAGCCTTCGTAACATTATAATATGTACTATACTGCGATCTGTTTGAATGTGTCTATTTGTATTTTCACTGAAGAGATCCAGCAATTGGTCGAAAGATATGTTACTTCTGTTTAATGTCATTTTTAATATAGAAATTATTAGCTCATTAATCAACGTAAGCTCTTATTTTGTTTATCGAACGAATTGTTTAATTTGATATAATCGGTGAAGATTTTCGACGATAACTCGCATAAATGACGTTTTTCAAATATTGAAAGATCATTCAAGCGAGAGCGAATTTGCTATCGTCGGTCGGGCGCTAAAGCGACGATGAAGCGTCGAACGTTGAACCGAGAGTTTCTCGCGAGATTATTATTCCAGACCGCGGGGGGTTAAATGCGCTCGGCTACCTCGCGAGAGTATACGCGACGAATAAAATCGCCCGGCGCTGACGCCCGTGAAAGTACAATAACTCGTGCATCAGAGTCGCTGTTAATCCCCCGGCGGGTGGATGAATTCCCCAGCGAGAAAGAAGCGAACAATAAGCAATGTGTAGCAGGTCGGTAATTATGTCTGGACGCGCGCGTACACGATGGCGGATCACATGCGGTACACATTACGTACGGTCGCGAGAACAGACCGTTCCAGAATCAACGCGTTTCCTAGAGTGACCAACCGTTCCGATTTTCGGCTCTCATTCGAGATTCTTCGAATAATATATAATAAATTTTACTAAAACTCTCATTAATCCTTTTAAACTGCGAGCGTTGCCAATAGATGAAAAGGGTCGTGTACGAACAACATTAAAGACATATGACGAACAACACCTTTTAGCTTATAGAAAATATCAAAGTGGAACTACAAGTTAATTATTCATTTACTTGTGAAGGATTCCACTGATCTGAAGAACAAAGATATGTGTGAAGTCAAAAAGAATATAATTTCAAACTTTGAATTTTTATAGTCAGCGATTGATTGAAGAAATGACTAGTTAAAAAATAATTTAAAAAATTTTAGACGTAATGATTACTTATATTAAAACATAATATAGAGAGAAAATAATATTCCATTAATTATTCTTTGATTTTATTTCAAGAATTTTATCAGTTTGTTTTTACATATAAACTAATAATTATTTAAATTAAAACACAATAAAAAACTATATTTAGTTGATTGTTTGATCTTGACGTAATAATGAATGAAGTGTTACTTTTATCACGTTTATCTAATTTATTTATCTTTTATTAAAAGTCCCGATGATCGATATAATTGGCTGATCAAGAGTTGGTCATCCTTCCCCCTCGATCATGCGCAATCGGCCTGATCGACCGAATTGGATCGCGAGTTCTCCTTGCGAAAGTTCTATTCCGAACACGCCAGGCAAATCGCGAATCGTCGACTACGAACGTGTAAAAACGTGTTCGCGCAATATGACTTTCTCGCTTTTGTGTCAGGCGAATGATAACCTGAATGGGGTGCGAAAAGCAAGGCGGAAAGCGACGCAATTAATATCGATTATTTACGACGCACGCACCGAGAGCTTAATCGCGCGTAAGACGGACAGACAGACGTCACGTGTGCGTCCATTAGCCGCGCCTCGAAACGAACGTGTCAGAAATGTGAAGAGCAGCCGGCACGCCGCGAACGTCTTTTGATCTTCGCCGCGCGAAACGCGCGTAGATAAGTATTCGCGTTTCCATGTCGCATCCCGCCGAGAGAGATCGGATCGCGTTTCTTAATCCGTCAGTGCTCCGGGGAAGTCTGACCGCAGTTCTCGATGGAATATAAACGAAACGCCGGGAAAAAACGCCCCTTGATAACGCACGAGAATATAGATTGTTCCCAGATTTTTATAGATTCCGATTAGTTGTGTGCACCCAAATAAGTGACCTCACTACGATTTGTATCCGAAACATAGGATGAAGTTTCTTTTCGGTGATTGCGCCGCCATGTGCACTGAAAGAAGGATTTGATAACTAGTATTATAATTTGGCTAGTGTACGCTGACACCAAATAATTGATTATTGCAAGCGCATAATTTAGTTCGGTATAATTATCCAAGTAGTTTCACGTAAGCTATGTTCTTAAATGTGCAGCCGTACTCAAAGGAGCGATTCTTTATTTCAAGTAAAAAAACTTCACATAAACACGTGTCCTAAACGGCTTAGTTTCCGAAATACAGGGTATTTTAAATCAAGTGGTGATAGTTTATCTGAAGTATACAAAAAGAAATACAGCAGTAAAGAAAATTCTTCCAACATATTAGGATGAGATAATTTGTTCCAACAGAGCTATGTTCCGGCTGAGACGCGGAAATTCGTCGCGTATTAATTAATTCGCGTTGCAACGCGTTGACAAAAACAAATCGTTGCCTATTATCGGGCCCAAACAGCGAGGCCAAGGCGACGCTATCGAGACGCACGCGTGCATTTATCAGTTTGAAAGAAAATTACACGTTCTCAGAGTCGTCCACACGCGCGATTAATAACCCGCTCTCGCGACGGCCGTCGATTAACATCATTAGACGGCGTAATAGACCGCCGTATCTTTGCAACTTTTAAAGGCTTTAATGACGCCCGAGGCGGACCGCCGGTAATTGCAAATCGACCGTTTCGCGCGTCCCGATCGATTTATTTCGAGCGAGGGGGTTTGCGAGAGGAGGAGAGAGCATATGCGATCCCATCGGAACCAAAGATAGAATCGTTGCGATGCGCGTTCGTTTCGTACAAAGAATACTATTCATAAGCCGAGCGAGCTCCTAAGGACTACGTTTCTCTCCTGCCGCGTAACTCCTTTTTCGTTTTTACGGTGTGTGTTTACGAAAATCGGCGTTTCATACACGCGTCTATCGTTCTTATGTACATGTATCGCGCACAAAGTTTGATCGAACACGCTTTGGTTGAAGAAAACGGAATTTCTGGTAATAAGAACCTATATTCGGTTCCAGAAATGATATTTCCTTCGATCGAAACACGTTTGGTTCATTCAGCCATACTTGTTTCCATATATCTCCAAATTTGAGATGTTAATTTCTAAGTGGAAACGACATTTCATCTCTACTGGTTACTTACTGGTAGCAAGTATTCTTCCCGGTAGGAAGAAATATTCCATCGGAAGTACCACCCATACACTGAGAAATCCATTTAGTTGAATCAACGAAATTCTTATTTGGGCAAACAAATGTTCCGGCTATAAGAAGTAATCATTGCTTGATTGATGAGAGTTGATTTTCAAGATTTTACACCGTTACGAGAAAGACAAGACATAGCCGTGTTTCTCCATGATTTTATATCGTTGTTTTGCAACGGCCTCGAAACGAATTCTCTGCGGAAAGAAGAAATTCCCGCGCTTTCTTTTCGTGTAACGGAACGGTCGTCGTTCTTCTCAGATATCATTAATCTCTCGAGGGCGAAATTCGCGTCGAAGGCGGCTTGTCGAGCGCATATTTCTCTCGGCCGAATGATCGCGCGTCCGTATGCGCGAGCGCGCTTTGTCGAACGAGAATGTCGCTCCTCTCGCGAATTCGTTATCGTGGCTCCGGTAAGTCGATTTCCATGTTGTTATCCGGACCTATTAAACAGACCGTTGCTCGATCATTCACGTTTTCCAGGAAGAGAATACCTTTGTGAATTACATTCGTTATACGACCGAGTAAGACGGGAAAGTAGGCCGGATCGAGACGAACTTTGTCGATAACGAGGTATACCATCGGATTAATTGCGTGTCGACGACGTTTAGAGTATCATTATCAATGCTGTTGCCCGCGTTAATCGCTGGAAAGGCATTATCAGAAACGCGATTAGAGTTGTTGTTCTGTTATTGCATTCCCACGTTGCCTTCCTGGAAAAGGCGCAACGCCGGGAGACGTGTTTCTCGCCACGAACAGGTGGTTGCGATGCAAACCGGGAGAATTTGAAATACGGTCGACCCTGCCGCGGCTGGGAAATTGCTGTGCGTTCGATTCCATTCGTTGCAGTCTCTCGCGGCGGAACTCGCTCGCGGATTGATTTTTCCACGCGAATAAATCATTCGGACGCGTTGTTAGAGCGCTCTCTATCGCTACATTATACATATAATATTTCGTTGCTGAGATTTACGAGCGCGCCCGATCTTATTTGCGTACTGGAACGTTACAGCGCTGAAAGTCCAAGTAGAATGGTTGCTCTAATGGCATAAAGATTTCTTAGAAATATAATCGATATAATAATATATACGTAGTTTATTTCCTTCATATAAGTAAACATGTGTTAAAACAATCGCGTCAAGCTGAGCAGCGATGTGTAGTCACTTTCCAAAATTGCTCATACTGCCTTCGACTTCTGTATTCTAAACGGGCAAGATTGCTGTGATATTTTTTCGACTCATGAATGTTTGTATCTTCGAGGAAACTGATTTGCGCATACGAAGAAGTAAATCGGGAACGATAATAAGATTCGTATAATAAGATTCCAGTCGGAAATATTTTAAGCTCGAAGCGCGTCGATTCGCTCGATTGCTTCCGGTGATTAATAATTTTCTAAGCTCGAATGACCCGCGGCACTCCGTTTCTCGCGGCTATTTACGACCACGGCTTCTTGCCGCAGGCGAGTCATTTTGACTCTCGTTTGCATTATGCGCCGCTGACAGGAGTTTGACGCACGGAACTGCGCTCTCTCGGTTGTGCGCCGCGAGCATTCCGAGAGAGATTCTTTCGCCGACGATCGCGTGTAATTTAGGAACGTACGGATCGTCAGTTTTCGCCTGGATTTTCTTGACGGAAGAGAAAATACGGCGTAACAATTTGAACGAGTTACAGAGAATAATGATTCCAGCGCGATTCCTAGTAAATAATAGATTGGGAAGGTTACTTTTGAAGCGTTATTCATTGAAAAGAAAAAAATCATCCCACTGAAAGAAGTAACCCCTTATCATATGTGCGACATGACGGTAAAAGTAACGGTTGTATTCATTAAAATGTAACTACGTTTTTAACTTACTGATGAAGAAACGTAAGAAACTACCAAATCGTTACTTAAAAAAGTAACGACGTTACAAGTGTTACTTCGATGATAATTATATGGAAGGAATAATGAGTCACGAACGAGATCGCCTAAAAGTGGAATCAATAAAGGGCAAAATTTATAGGAAAAAGGAATTACGATATAAAAGCTTTTGCAAATATATTATCAAAGCAAAGCACATTATTGAAAAATATTAAATATGCTTTTAAAGCAGAGAACCAACTGTAGAAATCTTTATTAATGAAGCTGATATAATGTTCAATAATGGTTGTTTCCCAGCAAGAGAGACAAGTCTAGTTATATCATCATTTGTTCCGCATTTGATAAAGAAAATATACAACCAATATGAATGCGATATAACGCGCGTGTTAGTTACATTGTTGTAACACTGATGTTGTGCTCAGTTGGGATGTCCAGTGAGTCAACGTCTTAATAATAATAAATGAAAGAAAGATATTTTCGGTACGTTAGGTTATTATTAACATACTCCCTATTTCGGCGGGCAAACTGAGGTGGCAACCCGGGATAGAGTCCGTTCGCATGGCTCGCGAGTCATTATCGCCTGCGTCGAAAAGTGCCACCCCATTATCAGCATTGTGCCAGTATCGGCCAGTCATCGTTCGGCATCGAGCCGCTGACGCTCATTCACGCCTTCGCGGACAGACGGACGCATTGTACGACACACGCAGGTGCGTCGTACAATGCGACGAACTTGACTGTGTCGATCTTTTCAGCGCTGAAATTGCAATTTTTCCACCTCAAGGTGAATTTAAACGCGTGCTCATCCGTCCGTCTCGATGACGCGACTTTATCGATGTGAGGATCCGATTTCACTCAAACGATCCTTTCCTGGCGGAGCGACGCGAAATGAAATTCGTTCCATTGGAAGAACTTGCGAGTTTGCGGAATTCCTACGCGCGTCAAACGGCGGCCACTCGGAAATTCCATCTGACACGAGTCGGTCGCATATTTAATGCTCCTCTACTTCGCCTATCGATTCACATCTCGTCGTTCCGGCGAGGAGCACGACGGAAAGGGTCGCATGCTTTGTCGGCGTCTCTTTTCGCTTTTTTTATGAAAGCTTATTGTTGCGCGTCGTTCATTCGGCATGCGGGGTTATCGCACGCGCGGACGCTGATAGAATACGCATCGCGCCGGTTCGTCCTTGCGGGTCCTGTCCGGGGTTGCCATCCGGTTCTGTCGGTCCCGGGATTTATCAATTTGTTTTTAGCAAGAAATTCAAGCGTACGTACGAGATTCTCGCGGTAAGTTTCTTCAACTAGTCCGGTAGAATCTAAAGCAAAATGTTTCGATTATTTTGTTTCATTTCCAGTACTATTATAACGTATATACCAGTGAAAAGATAAAGGTGCATACTTAAAAAAATTATTGTCGAACGTATCCCCGTCCGTTAATTGGAAGTTCTATCAGAGCGGCAGCCTTGCTCTTTTACGACGACAATTTCGCGTCCAACGACGGAACAGACGTATTCGCGAAACGGCGAGTTAAGTCGTCCGATAAGCCGCGCGTTTCTTTTTCTCTTCGCAGAGAGAAGAAAGGAAGGAATCGCTCAGAGCCTCGTGCAAACCGCAGGCCTCCGTGCATTATCAACGGGTCAAGAGCGTCACTTCGAGTTTACACTGCGTTAACGCACGGCTCGGAAAGTAAGCGTTAACGGCTTTACTTAGGCGCGGAATCAACAGGCGCGCGTTCTTTTTCGAACGGATTGAATCTTCTCGCCGGCTAATCGCACCGGCGACGACAACACTCCCATCATGCGCCGGATATTGACGGAAGCCGCGCCGGTTCTCCCTTTTTGCCGCGCGTTATTTATAGCGGATTTACATAGCCTCTTCAAACTCGTCACGAACTTTTACCGTGGAGCCTGTAATTTACAGCGCGCGTTTTAGCTCGGCTACCCTCCTCTGCAGCCTCGTCGTCGATGCGCCGATCGAATTCGAAGCAGCCGATAGCGGTGCGGGAGCAATTTAATTCAATTTGAAAATTATTATTATTAATGCCTTCGCAAACGAGCTTTTTTTCGGCGATTTTTTACGGCGTCTCCAACGTATAGTATCTAAACGAGTAATTTGTTAAATAATCTTTTTTCTCAGTGCGCTCTAAACAGATAATTACTTGATTCTTTTTCTTTTCCTCTGTGTAAATTACTCGGCTCGAATCGACGAAAAATCGAGCCTATGATCCTAAGAGGTGACCGTGAATGGTAACTACAATATCGTGCTCTTTAAAGGTCGCATTCCTGAAACGGTCTGATTAGCATAGAATGTCATATAACACACAGTGTAGTCGAAGTGTTGAGCTCTCTTTCTCACCTCGCGATGCCGGTAACAAGTGTAAATCTTGTAAACCTCGCGTATGTAAACTTCCTTCTCGGTGCGTGGGACACAACGGGGCTATTGTGCTACGTCGGCAGTCTGTAGACGCCGGCGTCGTAAGATAATTTCGAAAAAAATGGGTTACATGCTCTTATCTGGCTTTACGACAGTCCGACGCCGACTTTGTTGTCGTGCCAGGGTCGGATTTAACGTTGCCGGAAACTCCGAAATGTGGGAAAACGAAACGCGCGAGAAACGTATCGCCGATTTCTCACAATCTTCGGATATCGATAATAGTATACACTCGGTAGCCGAATTTCTCAAACATCATAGACAATTTCCTCGCGAAAATATATCTCTAATTTGAACGACCGTGATAACAGTATCTTATCGCGAAGATATGCGGACGGAATTTAGAATAAGATTTATCTTTGTGGAACACTTGACTGAAACTTAACGTAGAATATAGGTTAGGCTATTATTATTTAAATCTGGGAATAAAGAAACGTGTGCATTTTAGCAACGAGGGTCTTGGCCGCGAGACTGTAACCGACCCTGCTTTTCTTGCGCGGGTAATGCGTGCGGGAAGGAGCCGCACGTGTTCAGATACCGCTCGAAGAAATCGGAAAGTCATTCACGCGATCGCCCGCAACAGGGTCACTGTGTCGCGATTTCGGTCTTATAATCTTTACTCTGTAAAGTGCAATTGGTATATTATCGGAGAAGCTAGCGATCATATTAATAAACGTAGCACTGCAAAACTGTTTCTAGAAATCTAACAGCGAAGAAAACATCCCTTTTTTGTCATCCCACTCTTAAAGTATTGTCAATGGTTTTGCCTGAAACATTCTTCTTAATTATTCTTAAAATTGATTTCATTATCGTTATTCATATCGTTGTCTAATTTATTTAAAAGATGCGCTTATCTCGCCGCGCGGAAACTCAACGCCAAATTAAATCGCTTTCCTTTTCTCTTGGTATTCAGCGATGTGTTGCCGCATAATTCGCGATGTACACGCGCGTTAGATCGTCGCACTTGTGACTCGTCCGAACGGACGCTGTTGCAAAATCGCGTTCTCTCTGTGGAATCGCATCGTTACGACGTGACTATAAACCGTTCCATGCGTGACATACCGCAACTTGACTAGGAAACCCAGCGATTTCCGGCAAAGTGTTATACGCGTCTATTTCGGGCAGTGCGTAATAATGGCGCTAAGATGACGCGTTAAAGTGACCTTTGCGTAAGGTAACATTCGAGACCTCCGTAGTTTCGCGAAATTTTCTCTATACAATACACACACACAGACACACGCGTATAAAGTTTATACGTGCACTTATATTAATTATTAACATATTTAACGACACAAAAAGTAGCGAAACCTATGTAGGAAGAAAGGAGGTAAAATGTTAGTCTTAAGATTTGTCGATTTTTTCTCACTTTTGTTTTCCTCATTAGCCTAAAAATAATGATCAATTTTTTTCCGAATAGCCTTGCTCATCGTCTGCACAAAGTTTTTAATATATTATTTAAATTTTTATTATATTATTAACTTTTTCTTATCTTTGGATCAGTATGTCACATGATACTACGAAAACGCGAATTGAAAGCACGCGGTCGTCGTGTCGCGGAATGAACTTCACCGCGCTCGTTGCTCTCGTCGGTCAACGTGTTAAATTAATCACGACGGCGAATATCCTCGAGCGTTTCTCGCTAGGAGGCCTTTAATCCGTTTCTAAGAATTGGCAGGAATTAATTTGCGCGCTCTCTCCGGTCGCGGAAATGCGCTTCAAACGCCTAATTGATGGTTCTGTGTTTCGACGCTGCGTATAATAACGGCGTCGAGCTGTATCGCTGCGGGACGACGTCGCTCATGGGAATATAGCGTTTGATACCTTGTCGATAACACGCGTCGTGACGCGAGGGAATGAGAGAACGTTTCCGTTGTATGGAACTGACAAAAGCACCTTCCGAACGCGCGAGAATATCGCCTCGGATATATACTGATTCATATATATCTGTGTATCGCGAAATTTAGTTGACTCGATAAATTGCGCAGCTATTGAACTTTCCCGAAAGGACCATTTCGAAAATACTTCCACAGGGTTCGTTATTGAACTAGCGCGATGCATTGTCGACACACATTTCCTCTCGGTACTCCTGAGAAAATCTTTCATTTTCATTATTCAGATAATAATGGACTTATCAGTAGAAGAAGATTGAGGTGCGCGAGATAACGAGCACACATGGAGAAAGGAAGTTTTGCTGAAATAGCAAATTGTTTGTTAACATGGTGGCACCAAAGAGATTTGCTGTACGGAAAAATAATCTTGTTACAAAACATCGTTGCAATAAAATTTACTTGTCATAGCCAAATTATTTTGCGTGTATCCAACAAATAACAATTAACAAATTATTTTGCTGTCCGAACAATTTTTTTTTGCTGTCACTATATTAACAGGCGGTTTGCTGTTTTAGCAAAATTGGTTTCTTCCGTTCTGAATTTACATCGAGAATCCAAAATCACAGATCAATTCCCTAAGGCATAGCGTCCATTGTTCCATTAAAGCAAAGGCTAGTAAATCTCAGAAGCAACGGTATTCAGCGCAGAAGCTCGACGCCTGATCTCGCGTACAAACTCGTAATTAACCGGACTTTGTCAACGAATATTATTATGCACCGGTTAGCGGTATGCTTTACGACACGGGGCGCGGCTCGGTTATTAATCATATTGTTTCGGCCGGTCGTTAAATGGACAGCTTAATAGCTCGAGCCCGGACAGCGGTGCTTGTGACGCGGAACCTTGTGCGTCTCACCGCTGAGAATTCAATCCCGCACGAAACATTCTTCCCTTAAATTACTCTCGTCGAACGTTATTTAATAGGGGAGGTACTATTCGGAATCTTGGTATAATTTGACGACGAAAAGCTTCGAGCTCTATTCGAAGCTGTTAATAGAACGAATTTTGGGGAGAGCCACAAAAAGCTGTACAATTAGAGAGCATTAGTTCAACGTTAAGACGTCTTTTAGACACACGTATTGTTTTTTGTTCAATTATGATATTTGTCTAGTTTAAAACAAAGTGAATGAAGAAAGCACAGATAATAAACGGCGAATATCGTTAACTTTATTTGAAAATAAATTTTGCCACGATATGTGTAACAGCAACGCAAGAAAAAATTCTTTAAGACTTGATTAACTATGCCTACTAAACAAACGTATGTACTCGTCGAAGTTTCGAATGTTGGAATTTTCACACTTGAAAATTTCATTATTCGAATATAATGTGTCGAGAAACTTCGAGGAGCCGAAGCTTCGAATACAGTTTCTAGCCATATTACTTCCTTACTTTTTCCTCTTATTCTACGTACATCGACCTTCCGTAAAGAAAAAGGAAGAGCATACATCGTCGATTAAAGCGGCGATTAAAAAATGCAACCTCACGGACCGAATTTGCCGTTGGTTTATCGGTCGCGCGTAATTGCCGCGGAGAAAAGAGTCCGCTGCGAAGGAAGTGATGCGAGCGTCGGGGGTGGACGGATGCATCAGATAAGAAAATACGCGATGCATACCGGAGGCGCAGTGTACCGTTTATTTTTCAGTGAGCTCGCGATATATCGGCCGCTACCTGCCATTCCCCGTTGAGGGAAACCCGTGATTATTCCTGCAACGGAGAAATTATAATAAATACTCACACACGAGCAATTACAATACTCTGAATGGAGATGCGCCCTTTGAGGACGAGCGTTATTATTATTGTTTGTACGAAGCGGTCGAATTTTAATAGAACCATGCGAAATGCGCGAAGAGAATGATCCGGGAAAAAAAGACTCTCGTAAAAATTACGAAGAGGACGTATCGCGTTTCTGCTCGCCGTTTATGCCGGTCGTCTATATACTCGCCGCTTTTCGAAATTTACGACGGCTGTTTCTCTCGCGTTTAATAAAACCTCGCGCTAGAACGGAGCGCGTATTACGCGCGAAGCAAAGAGCGAAAGAGAGAAGAGGGTCGCTGCAATTATATAAGGTCAAAGAGCTCTCGGACTCTGAATGCGTTTCCATGAAAAATCGCACAAAAGCGGAGGGACTGAGCGCGAAATTCACCGCGAAATCCCGTAGCTCTCCGGTGTTATTATCGCGATTATTATTTCATAGATCTGTCCGAGCGGGCGCAGCAGGATTAATATATTCGTCCAAATTGCTGGCCTCCCCCGTGCGACAGTCAGATGCGTGAATCTTCTTGCCACCCGGCATGATCGCGCCGAGAGACTATTTAGCAGTAAATATTGTCACGCGATAAAGCGCACTCTACTGCAGCGAGGAATCCCCCTCGTTGGGGGATGAAGCATAGTTAAATTCGATTAAACGAAGATGCTCCACGTGAATCACACTTTTCACCGCGCAATAACACAAAAGGTCCACCGCGAATGTACCAAAAAGAAATATTTCTAGAAATAGAAATGTCTCCAGATTTTTCCATATAGAAGACTCTCAAAATATCGTTCCAAAATGGTATACACATTATATGCATCACTAAAAGTTGGGATACCAATTGGGAATCCCATTCTTATCCCAAACGCGGGATGAAGCCTGTTTTCCGCGATGTGCTGTCGCGTGTAACTATCATCGCCAGAGGCGAGCGAATCAAATTAGGATATTAATAAACAAAGTTACATTTTTGATATCACTTAATAGCGCGCGCGTGTGTATAAAATATGAATATTTACATAGAGCAAGATAATTGTCGCGAAACCATCATTGCATATTCGTTGCGATAAAATTTAATTGGCAACCAAATTAGCAAATTATTCGTAATTAGAGCGGAAACAGTCTCATTGCCAAGATAAAAAATTTTGCCGAGTGATTTTGTCCCTAGGACGCGTTAATTTGCTGTTGGAACAAAACTGAGTTCTCCTATATTTACTAATTTGTTTTTATAGCAAAATAACTTGTAGAGCTCAGTAAAATAATGTAGCAAACGACAATTGGTACAAATCTTTTCGTTGTCCATATAGTAACTGAGAAATTTGCTATGTCAGCAAAATATTCGTTCCGTCTCTATTTGAAACACTTTCAGAACCTGCGTAGATGTCCCAACTAGAATCCAGAATTATTCCGAGAAATCGGATCCGAAAAAATGTTCGACCAATTCTCTATTTTTTTATATACGCGGCAGGCATCACGTTAACTCGAATGTCTTACGCGATTCCAACAATCGTTCTCGTGCGTCACACACGAATATCACGCTGCTCTCGCGTGTGTGCTTACACAAATAAGCCATCCGTAATCCAACATTCTCGGTCGTTGTACCGAGATCGAGCGGCCGAGACTATCGAGTTTCTTATCAATTTGGTAAATCTTGAAAAATCACACTGTTATATGTCGCTTTCATGGTGTGGAGAAATACTTAATTAGTCCTCCGAGTTAGCGCCGCCTGCTTGTTTTCCAATTTGAAAATTATTCGCATAATTGACGCCTCCGAGTTTGATCCCCGCGATAATCTCTCGGCGATTTCTGACTATACGGAAGTTCCGTTAGCATTCGAGTCTTTATTATTTCAATCCGCGCGTTTAATCGACGCACGATCGCGCCGCGCGTTATCTCCTCCTACGTGACACCATAGTCGATGGCGCATGGTGGATCCACATAGTCGAGAGGTGGGAATTTACGGTCGTTAAACGGTGTTCGCGAGAGCCGAGCTAGTCGATCTTCCCCGACAAAGTAAAATCACCGTTTTATGCGCTTGACTTTTTAACCCATGCGATCGTGCAATTACACCGAATCCTGCAACGATTCTCAGCGAATGTCCGACGGATGTCCCGAGGGATATCCCTTCCCTCACCTGTACTCAGTGAAATAACAGCTAAATCTCATTAGCTAGTTCGAACTTTGCTAATAAAAGTTGGTTATTAGAGGTGTAACTTTATCAGCTGAAATTATTAGCATAAGTAACCCCCCTTCTAACCTAATCTACATTTGTTCTTACATTAGAGTAGAAATAGTTGAGATAAATAGTATATGTTAAATTAACACACGGGTATGTTAAAAAAAAACTTAACAAGGACTGGGTTTTAAGTAGAAACTGTCTGTACGGCTGATTCCTTCTCTGGGTATGCTAAATTGATATTTCTAACGACAACTGAACTGAAGAGAAAAGCAGCTGATTATTCCACGACGAGAAATCGTCCTATTTTCTCGTTGTTGGTCGCACAACCGCAACGAGAACGAGATTTCGTCTCAGATTTAATTACAACGTTCCATTGACAGGAAATAATTAGCCACGGCCGGAAGTTATTACACGTACGCACTGGCGCCGACGCGAGACGACAAAGACAACGTCTCGGCCCCTGTGCTTGCTATGCCGCGTACGGTCCCCCGGTTGAATCGACACACGTAGCCCCCCTTACGTGTACCAGCCATTGTTTCGGTCGGTCGCGTTTAACGAACCGCGAGGCACGTATATCGGTAAGCTCACGTATACCGTTTGTTCCTATCCGCCGCAACGACGGAAGCGGGCTTTATCGCGATTCCTTTCGATCTCGCGACGTTTACCGAGAAACCACCGGCCTTATTTTCGCCACCATTGTCTATTCTTCTGCGTTGTGATCTACTCGAGAAGACTTGAATTTTACAAAGAGCTCCTCTCTGCGCGCGTTAAGTGGCGTCTGCAGTGAGAATTTCAAGAAATTCGATCATTCCTCTCTCACGTTCGACTGTGATTGGTCAATTTCTTATTAGCTTAAGTCTGAAATTTTCATTGTAGAGAGGGTGTCTCTTCGGAAAATCTCATATGTCCTTTTTATTTCGTCCTCAGAACACGCGACGTGTGTAAAACTTGATTCTCCCACGAGAAGGAGCTTCCGTGAAAGCAACTCGGGGCATTTTAGTTCGAGCGTTTTCCCGGATTCTATTTTTATCGCTTCAAGGGATCCACACCACGCTCGTTATCTAAAGAGTTTAACTAATTAGCGAAGCGCGCCGGCAATTAATTATCAAGTGAAATCACATCGCTTCTTCAACTTTGCTCTCAAATTTCGTTCGAAATTCATGCTTTCAGGTACTTCCGTTAACTCCTTCCTCGTTGCTGAGAATCATCTCGGCAATATCGAACAATTAACGCGGCCTTTGCTTGCTTGTATAACATGTATGTACACCTAAAACTTTTGCAGCAATTTTAATTGCTGCACTAGCAAAAAATTGACATTTACGATAGTGCGTGGCAGCAAAAGAGTTTGCAAAAGAATCTGCAGTAATTGCTTACGCTGCTAAAGTGTTACATAGAACTAATTTAGCTACTGATTTCTTTCTCCGCTGAGTGTCCAATTAATTGGGACAAGATAGAATTTTTCCACATTCGCTAACTTGTTCCTACAGCGAAATAAGATTCAGCAGAAGAAGAAACCAGCGAATTAGCACTCTTAGCTGAAATCGTTTTGCTGTAAAATTCGCCGGCAAATTATTTTCCTCCGTGCTGCGAACGCTAAATGCCGGTTTCTTCGCCGCCAGGAGAGGCCGCGTTTCCACTTTCCTCGCGCTATTACTCGCGGCAAGCTATCGAGCGCATGTCGAAGCGATTTTCCGCTCCGAGGCGGGCCGGCCGGCTTTTGTTCCCCGCAAAGAGCGCAAAGAGATCGGCACCGTAAATTGCGCGATCCTTCGCTTTAACGGCTCGCGTTTGCTGCGACCAAACGCACGTGTTTTCTTCTCGTCGACCGTTATTGACACGGCGGACAACACCGGCTTTGTACACATCGCGCCGTCCGTGTACTCTACGGATTTGTTTGTCCGCTGCACACAGCCGCAACCTAATACCTTCTCGAGGAGGAGGCTCGTCTGCACTCTCGATTGTCGACAAGGATCGCGAGAGAACATCGATAAGTCGTTCCTCGAGGGCGCTGCGAAAAATGCGCGCAGCAAACGATGTGTTCCCATTCTCTCCGAAAGCTAACGTGTATGAAACGCTAGTCGAGATAAAGAAATAGGTGGAAAACCCAATTATCCCGCCCACTCGATTCAAAAGGAATCGTCGGATGCCACCATCGGCGGCATAACTGCGCCACCCCGATGCACAAGGATGCACACCGGGTCGTGCATCATGCACGAGCCCACGAACATATACATGTCCCGGTACGGAGAACCTTGAAGGCAGACCGGTTCTTAATAATTAACATATGCAACGTTAATTTTACGGAATTACAATTTCACGTCACTCGGCCGAAACGAGCGCGGAGAAGAGGGAAGAAGGTTCTCGCGGCTACTGGAAGGTCGATCCTTTCTCGCGTCTACTCCGCGGGAGATTAATCGCGACGATCGCGTCGATTATCGCGGATTTGTCGCCGTGAGTTACAACAGCTTTCTTTCTCGCGGCGGAATGTCGATCAAATTCCGCGCCTTTGTGCGACACGATTGTGCGGATTTCATTATTTTCCTTGAAACGCGTCACTTTATGACGATACGCGTATTTCCGAAATTAAAAACAACGCCACGAGCTTGGAAAATGCCAAACATTTTTCCACGGCTTCGAAAGTATTAACTGGCGGATCCGAGCTTTATTACAAGCCGTGTAATAAAAGGGAAGCGCATTTTTCCGGCATTCGTTGATAATTTATCAGCGGCTAATCAGTTCGCGTATTAATTAAAGTGTGTCTGTTTATCACTCGCGTGAGGTGCCTCGTTTATGATCGCCCGATCGAAATATTAGGAAAAAATCAGCATTTTGAAATTAGAGGAGACGATATGTTCCAATAAATGTTCGTTAACAGACAATGATGCTTAGAGGAACATTTTTAAACGATCGCTCGTTCAATTACGGTCTCCGTTATCTCGGGACGAGCGAATAATCCAACGAGGAAATACAACGACATTGTACCGAGAGAGTCATTAAGGGGATCGTTGCAGCCGTCGATCATTATCGATTCATAGCAGCCCCTTTCCCGGCCGCTAATCAGCCACGAGGAGGAATAGAATGTAAGACTTGGGTCGCCTCGTTGTCGAGCGCAATCGGATGATCTATGCGTGACTGCACGGAGGAATCTTAATTCGATGGATCCTGATATTAATAAGTCGCCGGCGAGGGAGAGAGACTCCGACGAGTTCGCGGCGATGCCCGTGAATTACGGATGAGTAATGATACAACGCGCGGGAATGATTCGCGCGTACGACGATTTTTTAATCATTCGATTCTCGAGGCGAATCCAGCGGCGTGAGAACGGAATACCTCAACGTTTTGAGACGGTCAACGGTAAACAAGCCGGACTCGCAATTAATTCCGCGCGTAATTGATGTACGAATTCAAAACTTCTCGCACGCGAGGGTACTTTGCTTCGCTCTCTCACTTCTTCGGGATGGTATATGAAACACGCTCGTCGTACACGGCGAAGCCACGACGCATATTTTTATCGTATTAAACGGTTCGTCGGTATTTTTGCGTCGATGCTTTTGTTAGAGGGAAAGCACCGACGTACCGTTTTATTTTTGGGCTTTAAAGACCCGTTGAAAGTGTAGGACTAAAATTTCATTATGTTGTTATGCACGAATGCAACATTTCTCTATCGAAACATTTGATAGTCTTGTTACATATTTCCTTGTAAATTTTTTTATCATGTTTAAGGGTTGACGTTTCTAGGAATTAAAACTGAAATGTGTAGGAAATTATAAAAAAATAAACTGGATTTATATATTATTTTGTATACTTATTATATGTATTTACATCTTATCTTTAATCTTACATATTTTTTTTAAATTTACAGTGCATATTGTTCCTTTATTATGTGGAAAGATATTCTCTGACTTCTTCTTTCCGACCATCTTAAATAAACACAAGAGAATCAGTTATCGGTAGTATATAATGGTAGTTATAATTATGTCAATCTACAACAATACAGAATGATCTAACTTTTTTCACAGTGGTTCACTGACAGAGGATAGAGATCGGCACAGAATCCAAAGTGATTTAAAAAGTTCAAAACTCATAATATAAAATAGTATTATAAAATAAGTTACTTCCCGCTGATTAATGACGATAATTTGTTAATTTCATTCTCACAAGAAGATAGTTCATCAAAAACAACGAAAAAGCAAGCGACGCTAATAACATAAACCGAACGCTTTTGCAGACATAAATTGCCACTCCAATTATTGTACACAGTAGACGAAATCAATGTTCTGTCTAACAGACTTTGGTACTTTCCATTTGGCAAACACGGGTATGTACCACACCTATGCCAGTTTTGCTGCTTCTCTTTCACTGTAAATTACATGACTAGAGTCACTCGGCGAAATTAGTGAAATTAAGGTAGAAAATATTTCATATATTTTGTCATAATCGTTTCTCAAAAAATATAGAGAAGAGCCCCCGGCGCGCGAGTTTCAAGGGAATTCCACGACGGCCATTTCTTCGTCTTTACGATATCCATAACCAACGAAGATGCATAAGCGCTGTTTGTTCATACACGCACACGGATATTAATAGAAGCGTGGGAGGATGCGAGAGCGGGGCGCGCGTCGAATAACGAACGATTCGCGACAACTCTTTCACCTGACAGCGTCTCGGATGGCGATGTGTATGTCGTTTTATCCATTAAGCTCTACAAGCCTCGTATGTATATGGGCTTTTCATCGTTCAGACCGTTCGAGAATTGAAATAGAAACAAACCGATTTCTAAAATATAACGTCATTCATTCGATGTACCGGACTGTTAAAATGTTGTTATAATCGTCTCGTAGACACTTTTATCCGAAACGAGTCGATCTACAAAGAACAAAATCTTTATTAAGTAGGACAAAGGTTGTCAACAAACAAAGCAGCTTCACAGTGATCGGCCTTTGGTAATATAAAGTGTACTTCTTTTAGTGTTGGAAGCTCGATTTCTATGCGAGAGACAGTCATACATAATAAAAAAACATTTTGTGTTAAAATCGATTCTTATTAAAACTTTTGTGTTAAATTTTTAACATAATCGTGTGTTGATATTGTAATATCTAAATATTTTGTATTGAGTCAATATTCAACATGTGCAAATGTTAAAATAACACTTTTAAGTGTTAAAATCACACATTTCACATTTCAATGTCGATTAATGTATTTTAATTTTCTACATAATATTTGTATAACTTTTCAAGATATTCACCTCGTGTTAGGTTGATACAAAAATTTCCATGGAGTTAAATTTAACACAAAATATTTCCACATGCACTTTATATAAACACATACAAGTTCTTAACTGCGTGGATTTATTTATTGTAAGATCCCAGCAACTATATATAATTCTTGCAAAACTTCTTCGATATTTCGCCCAAGTGAAGGAATTTTTCTATCCAGCTCGATCGCTCAATTTGATAGCCTGGCACGGTAATCGTGGGAGAACTTGAATCGTTCCGCGCGGACACGAAGCGTCTCCCATTATCACTCGTCCCGTCCACACCCAGAAACTGGCCTAAATCACACGTGTGGTCACGCGTCGCGCGATCAACTCAGTCCTGGGTATATCCTTCCACCTTGATCTCTCGGCTCGGGTGTATTGGGTTTCACGTGGAGGTACGTACGCGCAGTCGTGCGTGCAGCTAACAAGACGCTCTTCAGCGTAGATGGCCCGTCTTCATGTAGGTAGGTATACCGCCCGCGGGCGATTCGCGCTAATTTTACTTCCCGTCGAGCCCCGTCCGTTGCGTCGATCGGCCGGTTTTCCGAACGCTTTTGCCACCGCGTACATACCGGTCCCTCATCTGTTTTCACGACCTGCGTGTCTAACTCGTGTCTACAAAGTCGCGCGCTCAGTAGGGCATCTTGTGCGAAACGGCATCCTGCTTGCATGGCGCAAGCAAAGTCGGAATGTGACATTTTGTAGATCCCTAACTTACAATTTTGCATCACGGTGATGTGAACGCATTTGTTGATTTCGGGAAAAAAGATCGATCGAATTAACGTGACAATGAACGAACCAAACGCATTCTGGGTGGAAGGGATTTCTGGTCTCTGCGGATCAAATTCTGCCTATAAGAGCGAGAAACGTTTCCTTCAAGCACGTTCGGTTTTGTGTTCATTGTCACATTGATTCGACCAATCTTTTGATATCGTTATCAAATTTTTTTTTTTTTAATTAAGTCGACTTTTCCCTCCATCCTTGCGCTACGTCCTGCCATCTTAATCGGCTATCATCCCTTCCTGGCCTGGTATCCGCGTTCTCCGAATATCTGGCTAATGGCGAATCCATTCGACGCGATTACGGGCCGGTTGCATCATCGATAGCTGCCGTTGTTAGCTCCACCAGCCGTGCGACGATTTCGAACGAAAAAAACAATACCCGGCTAGATAGACGACGATTGCCTTGAAATGCGCTAACAGACGTTTAAACGAGGTCACGAAACACCTTCGCGGTGCGCGTTGCGTCGACCGACCCGACGATGCCTCGCTTAGTTCGATAATGAGCGGAGCAACGACTACTTAGCGACGTTACTCTGATATCGCGTTATAGCGACATAAATTTAAACAGATGCAATAATCACTCTTCGTCACGATCGTCACTTTTATCGGATTAGAATACACGAAAATGGAGAAAGTGACAATATGACAGAAGGAAAAAAATTCCGGATTTTCGCATACATTTCGTACGTTTTTGCAAAAAAAAAACGTTTTACAGATATTGAAATTCTGTACATTCATATAATAGAGAGTAATGTTTGTTACATACATAAGTTTATCCAAAAGCAATCGGTTCATTGGTTTCCGAGAAAAGTTGCTGACCAGCTTAACAATTGTCAAGAAAAACGGCTTTAAAGTTACTGTTTCAGAGTATGTCGATTTACTTCGAGTTGTTCTGCGATTTTAGGGCCATAAAGTGTGCCTTTCATCTTCCTCATGAAACTCATGTAGGGCTGCCTGCTCGTTTCTGCAGGCTGTTCGGCCCTTCTCGTGAAGCTTATAAATGTTTTCTCTCGTTTCGCGATTGCTACTTACGCGCCTTCAGGTTAAATTCATATAACTCGGCCAGTTTTCGGAATCTTAATACATTAAAAGACCTGAGATGTTCCTAAGATTTGAATCTTTAATAAAATGCAAAAAATCGATTTTTTGAAGCCTGCGAGAATTTAATTGAACCAATCTTTTTTCTCTATGTGTACTTTAGAAGTTTCTAAACATGTTCCTCCGATACATAGTTGATATCGAAAATGAAGTGCTCGTGCGCCACCTTCGACGAAGTGTCATAGACTTCTCTGGTATTCGCGGCATACATCGGCCTTTGGGCGATGTTCTCAAACGGTATAACGAGGCTGCAGCCGACGATCGGCGGCTATTCAATAGGGGGAGGTAAATACTGAGGGGAAGAGAGGATGACGACAACAACTACAACAGAGCCGCCTCAGAGACCGCCTTCTGGCGCAGCAACTGCAACAGTAACGGCAACATGCACCGATTGCACCTGCGTGCGATATCTGCCGCGTACGACGCGTGTACGCGCGTAAAGCTCGATTTACACTTTCGCGATGCCTCCGTTGGCGAACATGAGGGAAAATACGTAGCGAAAACTAAACGATCTTTCCCAAATAGAAAATAACTGTTGGCGAGACACTGACCGATTTTTAGTCGAGCAGATGCCGATTTGATTCTGGTGGCATGTTGGAATGATAACGAGACTCGAAAGACAGTATTGATTCCCACTGTAAAAATACCAATCGATTCCGATTTTATCGGGGAATATTTTTTACGAGATAGCTTCTCTCGCGGATGCCCTGCTAATTACTCTCATCGGTGGCTGTTTATTTCCAGCGAGATTACCGTAAGATACCGACGACGCTTAACTACGGAGCCCCGTAGTTCAAACGGGAGCGGATTAACCGCGCGCTTTGGATTGAGCGGGCTGTCGCCCAATACTACAGTGGAAATCTCCCTTAAGCTGATCGAGGTGCTCCGGTATCATTAGAGGAGCCATTCGAGACTCACACACGCCCATCTTGTCCGACTTCTCTTGGAGAGAGAGAGAGAGAAAGAGAGAGAACGAGAGAAAGAAAGAGAACGGTTCTCGTGTCGAAGACAATGCCGCGTATCGTGCATCATATTTCACGGTCATTCCTTTTTGTGTCCGCTGCATCGTCGGTTCGGGCCCCGATGGCGACGAAAATTCCCCTCAAAGGACCACCGTGGTACCGCGGCCCTCCCGCGACGATGTGCATCCACCTTCTTCTTCCCCGTTGCTTCTCCCCCATAATCTTGCTTCACCTGTCGGCGAATGTTATCTCGGAATATGTCTCGCGATTGTTGGAAATTTAATACGTACACCTTTCGGAGACGATGATCCAAATATGAAGAAAAAATTTCTCCAACGGCTAAAGAGTGTTTCTCCAACCATTGTTAACCAAGTATCGCGAAAGTTGGAGATACGTACCTGGAACTTTTGAAAATATCACATTTCGAGATACGTACCTGCGAATGTCTCTCGTGGGGCTTTTATTTCAACGTGCGCTTCCAATTTTGGCGATACACGGTTAACGGTGAATCGAAAATTCGGGAGGATGAGCGATGCCGCGAAATCAAATTTGGGAGTTTCGCTCTGTGAAACGATATCACTGTTGGGAATTACGGCATCGTTCGATCTCGACGTTACATCACCTTATAATAGTCTGAAATTGTCGATCGGGACTTTGAAGCGATGTTAAATGCAACTTTCATGCGGCTGGCGCAATTTTTACGATCCGCCGTAATTGCGGGGCAAGTGCCGTTTATTTATAATACCGGCGTAAAAGTTACAATGTCGAGCCACGGTCGGAGACGCGGCTAGAGCTGTATTAATATATGGCGCCGTTAAACTCATCGCGTGACCCGCTATTGTTCCGTCTCTCAGCACGTACCATTAGATGAGAATTTGTTCATTGGCCACGTAATACAGGAATTTTAACGACGCGGCATGTAAAAAATAACATTTTCTTGTATTTAACATTATAAATGCATTATTTTTACATAAAATTTGCTCGTAAATAGTGTCAAAGTGTGAATTTTTCACATACTATTGCTCCTTAACGTATTCATCTTGCGTTAAATCAACACAAAAAGTTGAGCGGCCATATGTTAAAATTAATATAAAATTGTTTACAGGAATTTTTCTGTCCTTGTGACCGAATTTTCTTCGGACAAAGGGAAATTCAGTTCATGCTATCGGAGTCACTTTTCCGTGTATCTCCGATGCGTCATTATTATGACATTTCCTGCCGGTCTCCTTCACACTCGTTCGCTTAGAATTCTATTTATCGCTCCGAGGTCTGCTTCCTGGTCCGAATTCCGCGAGATTCGCGGAAGTCGAGCATAGAGCTAATAATTTCACTCTAGCGACAAAAAGAGCGGGCTTCTCCCTTAATGGGAGCCATTGAAGCCCCTTGACTTTACGGCGGCGTATCTGGCTGCCATTGACGCGCTCGTCTTGAATAGAAGGATTCTAGCCGAGGTTCATAAGCCGCGCGTTTCTTATTGATCGATTTTTCGCATTCCTACGCCATTGAGCACAAGACTGGCATTGTTTGTTGTAAGCGCGAGATACGCCGACGGGCCGTAAGATAGGGGAAGTCGTAACGGGTCGCGGATAACTTCTCTCATGGGCTCTTGTTGTGAGATCGATCGCCGATACATCCGCAAGAATGTATTCGCGACTCAGCGATCGCGTTGCTGCTGATAAACACGGGATCTCTGTCGGGGTACTGCTTTAAGCGACACAGGATGTCCCTCGCGGGGAGAAAATTCATACGGGATGTCGAAAGTGCATCTCTCCGAGCGCATTCGATCGCCGCATAGACATTTTCCCAACATAGATTAGAATACCCAAAGCAGTCTAAAACAGGTTATTCTTCTATCGGGAATCCTAGTCTTGTACCAAACACGGGATGTAGCCTTTTTTTCACGATGACGATTGGCTATTGTTTGCCTCGTGCGAGTGTCATCGCCAAAGTTGAACAACAGTTGGATCGAATATCAGAGATTAATAAACGAGGTAATGTTATTACATAGAGAGGTGTGTGCGTACACTCGTAAAGTGTGAATATTTCAAGTATTTCGTAGATTTTGTTCAGCCATAATATAGATGGTGGAAAAATATTTTGTACTTGCGTCACGATCGGCCCTTGTTAAGATTTTTAACATACTGTTAATTTAATTGCAAATAACGTTATACTTTTAAATAGAACCTGCGTAGATTCCTCAACTTAGAATCCATCATTCTTCCGGAATTATTCGGAAAAATCGGATTAGATCGAAATTAGATTCCGAGAAAATGTCTGCACGGTTAATAGCAAACTCCGACAAAAGTCAGAATGCCTCGTTTCCGATCCGGCTGCAATCTCTTCGATCTCTTTCCGCTCCTCTCTCAGCCGTCTCCGGCGCTACGTCTCGTCGCTCCCGTGCGAGTCGGATGCACCACTTACGAGCGCGCATCGCGTGGAAAGTCAAGATAATGCGTTTTTCTGATTTCGCGCGCACGCACCCGACTGTTGCTCGGTGGTAGCGGCGGGCGGTCTTCCCTTTTGCGGCTGCATCGTCGCGGTGCATCCGCTACCTCCTCTTCTCCGCGTCGTAATGATTAATTAAGCTTTCCGAGAAAACGCAACAAGTGAAACGTTATTAGTGCTTAGTGGCACACTTTACTCGGTTCAGTGGCACTCCCCCATGTATGCATGTTTTATTGGATCGCTTTCCGCTCGAGCACCTTGATTACTCGTCAGCCTTTAACATAATTGGCCCGTGACAATATTGTTAGGAAATATAAGGTTTAATGCGAAGGAACTCTGTACTAAATGTTTATAAATATGATTTATGATATGCAGCTTTGACTACTTAGCAAAGGAATATCGAACTTATATGTAACGTCTAAAAACTCACCGAGAAATAATCGTTTTTCGCGCTTTGATGTATAATACTTTTAACTGGAACTGCCCGTGTTGGGCATCATAGATTTGTGAATATATTATAGTCCCCACCAAATTTGTACAGGTTATCGGATTGTGATCACACAAATTGTGTACAATCGCATAGCGCGCGCATGAGAAGGCGAAAGGAATGTCTGCCCGCATCAACGAATGAGAGTATGTAATCAGTCTTGTATTTAGTACGCCATCATATATGTGTTGATCAATTTCGCGATATTTTTCGATCGTCACGGGGAAAGACATCAAAGCGTATCCTCATCTGCATCTCGTCCAGTTCCTACTCGCCGCTTTCAAGTTCGTCCGCTTTTTCTGCGGAGAAATGATACGGCGGTGCATCAGAGCGCAGGTCTATCATCGCCGTGGGCGGTTTTCTATTCGCGTTCCTTGCTCGCCGTTTAAGCTTATGATTACGAATAATTAGCATCGAAAAGCGGCGAACAAAACACGAGGTTCACGCGAGCGAAAGCGCGCTCGCTCCGCTCCGTTTATGCGCTTCGGTCGCCCAGCCGTCTCTTGCACCGAAATTCATAGCTAATTTTTTCCCTCTGATAACGCAGTGTAATACCGCGCAATTAACGAATCGAGTTTGCACCTATGGGAACGGCAATCCCGCGAAGTAACGGATGCTGTGATTGCATGTCGACGGAGGGGGAGAACGGTGGAAAAATTGGGACGTGCGTGTGGCGTTGTTCGATCGAGCCGAGATAAGGCGACGCGAATCGATCGCCAAGATCTATACGCACACCGAGCTACGTAGTCAGGCTGCACGATGATTACGCCAACGGAAGCAACATGTGTCCGAGGCTTGTCAACGAGAAATACATCTTCTGCCTGCAGGCACGGTACTTGAGCTATTAGTCGCACAACTACACGCAAATCGCACTTTTCCAGATAAATAGATTTCCAACGATTCTTGCCAGCGATAATAGTTGGTAAGGCTGACCTTCGTGGATATTTCATTTCACCTGTTATATGATTATTTGTCGCTGAAAGTATGAGAGAGATCACAAGCATGCGTAACGAATACGTTTGTATCAGACGTGTTTAATGAAAAGAAAAATGTTGTCCGGTCGAAATTTTGCTCTTTGTTAAATCTCTAATTTTACGACACAGTATGATATGAGATAGGTCGGGGAGGGGAGTAAAAGTAGGTTTTTATTAGTCTATAAGCCATCTAAGTAAACTATTCTTAAGAGCGTCAAAGTAGAATTTTCGATGCTTTTTTCTTTCGGAGGGATTTATCGTCCGCATTATTGGCTTTAATCCAGCGTTATCATTCGTAGAGAATAAGATGTGTGCCTCAGTCGTCCAATAAAGATTAAGATCGCATTCCTGAAATTTCTAACTCAATGAAACCGAACGAAAGGGAGGGAGATGCTGCAAGCGATAAAGGAGTAATTGCTCCGTCCGGCGCAAACGGTTTTCGGTCACGAAAGTGTAAATTGCGGTTTACTGCGCTCATCGATCATCGTGTTTATACAATAAATCGAATTATGTTTGCCTCTATCTCTGTTGCAGATCGATTCTAGTCTTGACGATGCTTAGCGCGGCCGGTGTCTCGTCCTCCTACATGCCCGAGAAATATCCCGTAGAAGTGAGTCTTTATCGTTATATTTGTTATACGAATACTTTCGAAGAACCAGTGAAGAAATTAATTTGTTGAAAGTGCACGAAATAATATTATAGTGGCAACTCTACATCACGAAAAAAATGGTAAAAATCGTGGTTTTTTAGTCTTTCTTATATTAAGTTAAATTTTTACTTATTGTCTTTGTATAGACTGGTTGCCGGCAGGAAACTAGTTATTTCATTGGGTCAGGCTGATAATAACAGTGGTCGCTCAACTTTTTTCTTATACAAAACATAGCAGGAGGGATAAGAAAACGCGTGTAAGCCTCGTAGACTATTGCCAGGGTGAAAAAGGTTGTCCGTAATTTCTGCTTGAAATCTTTTGCAACATATTATACACTTGAATTCAGTCTTCCTTTTTAATATTCATTTGCAAAGAGAGAGTCTTTAGTATAAAATAGAGCATCTGTCGTCAGTGAGCGAGGAATCGCGGGAGATTAACGATTTAATGGCTAATAGACGCTACAAGAAGTTGGTTATAGTGGTTTTCATTGAATGCCACGTTACCAATTAAACGCTAACAAATAATCACAACAAGCTCGGCTTGTCTCCCGGCTATCGCTGCGATCTCACCTCTTCGTCGCGCGATGCATATTAATTCAAGCCACTTGCGGGAATTAATACGCAATTACGTGGCGGCTATACCGGGTGGCACGTCGAGAGGGTAATTAATTGACACCGAGAGGAGGTCCCTAAATTACACTGGCGCGACGGGCAAGGCCATACGACGACTAAGGCGACGCGCAAACACTCTCCGCTGTTCTGTGAGCCACGTGCACTCAACACCGCGTTATAATTATGCCTAAAGAGTCCGTTTGTTCTGGAAAGCACGAAAATAGATCGCCCTAGAAAAGGCGGACCGCATTCTCGAAGTCGCACCCTTATCGTGGACCTGAAACGTTCGTTTGAAACGCATCGATTTATTTTGACAAGCACTGAATAATTCCAAAACAAAATTTCACTAGATTCCGACCGCTCATTTATTATTAAACAGCTTTAAGCGTATATACATTTCTCAATCAATGCACAATTATATTTATTATATATAATGCTGACCTGATCCGGGCTACTTCTACCCCGATACCGCAAACTATCGTTGCACAAATGTTCTCTCGATGTTCGGTACATTGTATCGTTGAGCACCTATCGCGTATTTCCTTCTTTGTGCAGGGCTGTACCGTATAGTAACGCGCTGTGATTAACATTCCGGAGTTAATGCCGGGCATTAAGGAAGTATTAGTCTGCCGAGGTTAACGATTTGCAAAAAGGCGGCTGAAAGCTCCTACTAGAATTCCAAATTCGTAGTTTCTCACGAAATGATGCGTAGTGTTTATGAAAAATTAACCGCCCGTGCTGTATTCTCTCTTCGATGAATTTTAGGTTTCATAGGGAGATTCGAAAAAAGGAGAGATTATTTTTATTACGCTGTATGTATTATCACTTTTATTATAATATATTAGTACGGTTGTTTTCCTCGAAGAAAATTAAAAAATAACACGAATTCATAATTACAGCGAATGATACATTTAGGCTATTTAAATGATGATCATTTTCGAAATTGATGTTTACCAAGGAAAAGAAGAGAGATTAACGGGTCTTTTAAGAAGCACGGATTTTCTAGCTTTGTTAATATTATCAATTGTATTAATGTCTGCGAGAGCTTAGCCGTGTATTGACGCAAGGATAATTCCCCGGCTCATATACGCGGAGAATAAATCCTTACCAAGCAAAGTCCTTCAATTCCCGATTAATATAATCGAGATGCATTTTCTATTTACTAGTCCCAGGATTCTTTTTTAGCAGACATATTAATATTTGATGACACTGGAAAATTTGTGTTGCAAGAGGTTTGTTGATCTTTTTTTCTTCCTATAGTTATTTCGGCCTCAATATTATTATAATATTATTATATATAAATTTTCTCCTAGTTTTAACCTAAAATGTACTAGCAGCAATATGCACGTAAGGTTATCATTACTGACACTGTAGCAACACTTATTAGAAAAATGATAATAACTTTCCCTTATGCAATTATAGCTACAAATAGACAAAATTGTTCTCTCAGTGTAACTTCGACGTCCTTTCGAAAATTTTCCGCCGACAAATATTGAATCAACACTTGGTAAATCTTCATCGGCTCGTTTGGAATAGAAGAAGCGATGTAGTAACCGTCAACGCTAGCGTGGATGGAATAAAAGTCGCGTTTAAGAGGCCGTTAAAGATGGAAGGAACGTTACTTGTCACTCAAGGTAGACCGGCGAAATTTGTATTCCGGAATAAAGATCGAAAATATGTGACTCGATTAATTAGACGCGATCGAAGGGAGGAGGAGATATTCGCGTGAGGATCCTTTCTCCCGCAGAACGATATCCCCTCGGCGAACTTCCGGCAGAAGTTAATACAACGGACAGCTCGCTGAGATAGATCGGACGCCGTAAATCCAGCGCGTAGGTACCGCGATCGATCTCTCGTTTAATTAATCACGACAAGGGAGCCGGCGAAACGCACCGAAATGCCGAGGTCTAATTGGAATCTCGTTCGCGATATTAATTACCGAACAAACAGTTTGTGCTCTATGATGCCGGCGTGTGATTAACCGGAGTAGAAATACCGGACACGGTATCGGGGGCCCATCATTTAATTACCACCTAGGTACCTTTTTCCCTCCCCTGAAAACTATCGTCGCTCTTCGGGCCGCCTCTTACGTTCGCGATACAGAAGAGACGATATAGATAAGCCCGGCGATGCGTCGAAAGCTAGTTGTCGGGATGTGCGCAAGAATCTCATGGAAGAAGAAGTGTTCTGAGAGCGACGATTGATCTTTTCAGGTGTATCACATGTACCAGGAAAGAACGCAATTCGGGATTGGGCGTGACAATAGAGCAAGGGGCGCTTGGGGCACGTGGAGCTCGTGGAGCGAGTGTTCTCGATCCTGCGGCACCGGTATCCAATCCCAATCTAGGGAATGCGTTCCTCTACGGTGAGTGCGTCAAATTCAATTAACTTCATCGCCGTATTATTATCTCCGATTCTACGCACCATCTATCCGGTATTTATAATAGCGTTGTTATTTAATCGAGTCATGCGGACAGCAAATTCAATTTATTTTCCAATAACACTTTGAATGCTGACAAAATCGATGGTAACAAGCGCAACGCATCTCCTTCATACTCGCATTTTCGACATTTTTCCGAATCGCACTCAAAACGAGTGAAATGATTTTTATTTGAAGTGAAAACGCCGCACTGAAAAAAAGAAGGAAAATAAATGCTACATTCAAATAATAATTTGCTTGATCCATGTGAAATGATTATTCGGATGATTACTACAAGCTCTCGTGATGTCTCGTGCTTATAATGTGTTTTTGTACGGGAGAAAAAGAAAGAGTGTGTGTGAGCGTGTTAGAGGAGTCATGTACTAATAGTTACGAAATATTTTATAAGAATGGAATTGAATAATACTTACTAATTATCTAACAATAATCACGAAATATTTGATAACAGATGTTAAATATTTGGCAGCTATTTTATTCAGTTGATTCAACTCGGAATAAAAGTCGTTCATACCGCAGGCCAACTAAATACTTGGTAATTAATACCAAATTTCGCAACAGTTATTCCGACAAAATCTAACTAATTTAGTAAGTAGCAGCAGCAGTCAGGGTACAAAGCCGGAAGAGCTCATTAAGCGGGAGAGTCGAGCGCCACGTGCGTCCGAATGTCTTCGATCTCTCTGAAGCTCACCTTTGTCCTCGCGAGATCATCGGGCTACGATCTTTCGTGGGAGGTCACGTCGGTAATCCTCAGGCTCGATCGCGAGAATGCAAAGCACCTTGCGATAATGCGCGGTCGTTCCTAACAATAATCACACGTCTCGCGGTACCGTTAGAGTCTCGCGCAATTTGGATCGTAAGTCGTTGCATTTCGCAGCGGAACTTTGGACCGCGCGAGCGTATACGAGCTGTCTGTCGGCCAATCGATCGATCAGCAACGAGTTTCTACTCATCCGCGCGACATACTGGGTGCTGTGGATTCGAATCTTGCGCAACTTTAACATCGACGAATGCTTCTTTTATTCCCCCCTCTGCGGAATTTATGTTACGTTCTCGTGAACGCGAGAATCAAAAGCATTCGAGTAAATATCGTTTGTATATTTATTTGTCAAACAATGTTTGTTTATACTGAAAAAAGATTTGGTAATAATTATCAAGATTACTTTCGACTAAATTGTCTGGTTACTGCAGCCAAATCATTTAATACCACAGTAAATGTAATACCACATATGGTATTAAATAGTAACAAGTACAACATATGGTATTAAATAATAGTAAAAAGTACAACATATGGTATTAAATAATTTCGTTACGATAACCAAACAATTTAATTCGAATTATTCAGCCAAATCTTTCAATGCTCGCGCGTTGTTTGTTTGTTACTGAAACACATGAGAAGAAAATATTCTGTCGGCATAGCAAATTTCTTTTACGTACTCTTCTAGTTACATGGTTACCACGTGGATAGCAAGTAGATTTGATACACGGACAAAATGATTTTATTTTTTTTCTAACAAAACGTTGGTATAACCAAATTATTTTGCTGTAACTAAGAAACTCGCCAAGAAATTTGCTGCGAAATATTTTTCCCCGTTTACCCCATCGAACGGGTTCCGTGAGAATCCATCTCTGAGAGAGTCTCACCGATGAAGCTTCGTGACTGCGCTTGTTAAAACTGGAGTGACGTAAGTTGATTAATTTGTAATAAACTCGCGTTGCTATGGAAAGACAAAGTCTTGAAGTTCCGCACACCCTGTATGGTCTGCTCGGGCGGCTATAAAGCAGCGTGCAAATTACGGATCAGTAGCGTAAGAAGATTATACACCGGCAGGCGAGCTTCTCTCGGGGGCAGAAACGTGTTGTTATCGCCGCTGACATTTACACCTTCGTAACGCTACCGCGAGCCGTTACGTGACTCGCGGTAGCAATACGAATCTCGCGACGAGTTTCTCTCAATGTGCGGATTACCTGATTGAATTCGGTTAACCTCCCTAACGACTTACTATACGTGAAAAATGAACGAGTCGAATTCATTTCATGCTTCGGATAATCAGATACGGCAATATACTCGCATTACGCAGCGTCATTTACGCAAACAAATTGCGACGTAATTATATCCTCCGAATCAAAAACGGACATCGGTCGGATTTGAGCGCGCTGCTCTTCCGTTTTCCAAAGCACAAAACTCTACACGGAGATAAATAATTGGTTGGCAAAGTTTATACGTTTTATCGCGCGCATTGTTTGATTCTTTTCGCGCTTATGTGTCGCAAAAATTGCTGCTCGAGTTAATGCGAACGATTCGTTCCAGGAGACTTTTGAGGAGGCGAAGCATTATCTCGGAAAACGACACGAGCAGACCCACTTGCATCGGCACGTACAGGCGCTACCACACGTGCAATACTCAGGTAAACCGACGATGTGCTTTGTTGATTGTTAAAAAGAAAAGGGAGTCGCACGGAAAAAAAACAATTCCGTCGGTGTAACTGAACTTTTCAGGCGAAAAGTTGTACGCTCAGAAAAATGACAGCAGCTAAATCTCATCAGCTGGTTTGAACTTTCCCGTTATTGTTGATTATTAGAGATAATATGCATTTGGTACAATTTTATTAGCTGAAATTATTAGCATGGTTCAATTTCACGCAAAATCAGCTTCTGTGAAGAAAAGCGACAAATTTCTAGACGAGAATATATAATTTTAGTGAAAAGTAACTTTGCCACTGAAACCACATCGTTGTATATTTGTTGCGGCAAAATTTACCTGGTATAAACAAATTTGATTATGTCAACTAAATTTGATCGCTGTCGAATAACGACGTAGCAACAATAGTTTCATTACAACAATAAAATAATTTTTTCTCACAGAGATTTCTCGTCAGCGAGTTTTCATCTTACCCCTGCTGCTCCGTGAATTCTTCTTTTCCGCGCGGGAATCGTTTCCCCAAGCCGGAAAGTGGTCTCGTTCCGACAAATAGCCGCGGCTCGTCCGTCACATAAAATCCACGTTCACGCATGTCGCTACATCCTCGTGCACATAAATCAACGGATGCGTCTATATCTACGTCGGGCGCGCACATTCCTTTAGGATTTTCCTCTCGACGGCGCGTCACGAACAAATCATCGCGCGGGCCAATTAAGGATGCGCACGATTTATATCCTTGGTGCGCGCACGTGGCGTTGTTTAAAATTCATAAGAATAATCACCACCTGCGAAACTAAAGACCCTCGTGTAATGGATGGCTTCGCTCGTCGGCGAGAAGGGCTCGCTGGTGTTAATTAGCTCTCGTTGGTAGTAAAGATCGCGATAAGATCTGTTTACTTGTCGATGGGCTCTGATCATGTTTTCGTCAACTCTTCATTCGCGCCGAGATAAAACAAAACATTGTTTGTCGATAATGTTATGATACTGATATCAATATTTTTCTTTCAATCTTTCTATCAACATTTTCTTTCGATATTTATATTTATGTTAGTACTGCTTGGTTTCAATATCTTTTCGATGTTATTTTTTTTAATTTTTTCACCGAGTCGATCTTCAAGATATCATGTATTTTTGCTCTATGAAAATTAACAAAGTAATATGCGTTTGAAACCTATATTTTTTCATGATTTTTGTTACGTTAATTTTACGGTTGTTCATTGAAATAAAAGGAAAGCGTCCGGACATTTTTACAAATATGCGATTACGAATGTCATTTTGTGCATACAGAGTAACTAATGATATTTTTTTATTAGATATCTGTTTCAATATTAGTATCAATATTTTCATGGTATCGCAATAACCCTCGAGTCGAGAGCAGAGCATTTTTTTTTATTCATTTATCGAGCGACAATTTGTTAAATTGAATGATCTGGAATTAAAATGAGCTCGGCACGGGATTGATCGAAAGATGCGCGGCTTCGTTATTAGCCGGGAAAAAGCGGCGATTTCCGCGGGAATATTTATCTCCGCGCGCGCCCGGGACTACATTTCCGGGCTGCATTCGTGATTCGTAAACATGCCCGGGCAAAGTAACCACCGTTTCGTTCACCGGCAATTAATAGTCTACCCGGAAATTGCAACGCGGCCGCGCACGTAGCACCACACGTGCCGGCATTCGCATGTTTGCGCGAATATGCGGACTTCCTCTCGGCGGATCGGAATGCGAATTTGTTCTTTTCTGTTTTGCTCCGAGTCGCAAATAATGTTGCCTTTACCCACGCGCTCTGGGAAACGCGTAAAAAGCGATCGATCGCGGTTTTTTCGAAGGACCGCCGTCTCTTCCGCCGATCAACCCTGCAATTACCACGAGTTTAATTAATCCATTGTGCAGGAATGTCCAAACTTCCCGGAAGACCTGCGGGCGGAACAGTGCGCCAAATACAACGGAAGGAATTATATGGGCCGCAGCTATGTCTGGGTGCCCTTCGTAGACGGTGAGTGAATGCTGGAGGAAAACCTTTCCAACTGTGTTAGCTCTGAAAAATGTACGAGAAGACGCGGGAAGAATTTTTCTCCAAAATAAGAATTCAGGCTTTTTAAATATTCGATCGACAAAAGTTATGTATTTTTGCTGATTTTCTCTTATGATGTTATCCTTTCTCGCTGAACTAGCTGGGCTGGCTTGCACTAGTTCTCTTCTCCTCCTTCTTCCAAGTCTTAATATGTCTATGATCATATTCGGCCAATTTCACGTAAATTTTACTTGAACAGAATTTTAGAATCTAAGGCTTAGCTTCAAACATGTATGATGTTGGAAATTAAGAAATTATCATCAATAATAACGACCTTTCTCGACATTTTTGCTAAGATAAAAGTTACTTTTTCTAATACGAAGAATTTCCCCCGTGCACATTCCGGGAATTTTAGGGTACTCAGTATATTTACTATATAATCTGTCTTTTTTTTTTTAATCTGCAAGTGTTAGCACTAGTTCGGTGAAAAAGGAGCAATCTATTGATACGATACAAGGTTGTATGATCGTTCCGACATTGTGTTTCTCCGTCCGAAGTGTATCATCATCTTGGTGATTGAACACACCGATGCTAGGATGACACCCAGGTACGGTAAGCTAACTTCCGCGTGGCCTAATCGCGACTACTGTTCCCCAGCGCCGAACTCATGCGCGCTCAATTGCCGTGCAGTCGGCGAGCGTTTTTACGCAACGCTTGAACCGGCAGTAATGGACGGCACGCCCTGCGACGCTCCGAATCTTCGCGGACGCGGTGTCGGGATTTCGATGGAACGCAACGGCGAGCGGTGGCTCTGCATCGCCGGACAATGCAAGGTATGAATAGCGCGCGCAAGAGAGAGAGAGAGTAATACGCGCCCGCGAGAGTAACGATGCCGGAAATTAACGGTCGATATTGGCGATACGATCGGCGAGATCGTTATTGACCCGTGCACGCTTTCGGCCCTTTCGTTCCTGCCGGGGTTCATTGCACGCCCGACACATTGGTTATCAACAAGCAGCTCTCTCTCCGATTTTGTGTATCTGAGATATCGTACGCACGGGAAAAACAATTCCGTCGGCTGAGAATTTTCCGCAGTCCGGAGATCGGACGAAAACTCGGTTGTAGGAACAGAAGAAAGATTCCTTGCTACTCAATCAGTCGTCTCAACCGATGCAGCTGAATGTTCGCGGCCCTGTTGAAAAAAACCAGGTGGGAATTCATATAAGAAATCCATATGGAATCTTATGGTTACGGCGAACCTCTTAAGTAATGATCCATGTAAATTCCTATATGTATTTTCATACACCATGTGGATTCCTATGTTAATTTTTAATACCCTGTAATATCCTATATTGAGAAATTCCTTAGATTTCCATGGAAATGTCCCACCTGGAAATTTTCATCAGCGAGTAATTAAAGTATCATTTCTCGTCACTGAGTTCTTTTCCCGTGTAATACTCTATACTAATGAAAAGTCGTTCGTTTGTCGCTCTTCTTTTCAAACGAAATTTCACTCCAAGAAATTTCGAAAATATAATATAGCAGAAAAGAACGAATTCTCAGTTGAATTTTTCTCGACGGAAATTTCGAGATCATTAATTTCAAAAGAGAAGCCAATGTATTAGATGTTCGTTAAGAAGTGCTGAAAGAGTGTTAAGAAAATGAAATTAGGAAAAGAATCGAAAAAGATAGTCGATACGAATACTTACTCGAGAGTCTTTGGAGAAAATCGCAGTGAGAGAGAACAATGAACAATCCTGAACAAATGAAACGGAAACTCACGTGTTCGCCGTTCAGTTTGTAGGGTGTGATGGGGTGGTGGGTTCCGATGTGACCATGGACGCCTGCGGCGTGTGCGGCGGCCAGGGCAAGGGGTGCCGGTTGTTAGAAGGCATCTTCATGGAACCGATTCTGCCCAAGGGTCATCAGCAAGTGACCACGATTCCGAAGGGCGCAATGTCGCTCAACATTTCCGAGCTACGGTTCAGCAGTAATTTTCTAGGTAGCGTCGACAATTTTGCCGAAATTGAATAATTTTCTTGCATGATGAATTAATGCGTCTCGTTCATTAGTCTCGCCGAAACGTGGATAACGTTCGTTTCGATTAAAAAATGAAATGAAAGTGAAATCACGCGAATACTCCTGAGTCGAAATTTTGGGCTTTATATGAAATCTTTAACTCTACAACACAGCAGATGCTGAGAGATAGCGAAAAAAGATTTCAATTCTAATGATATCATTTGTTCCAACTTTGGTCTCGATGATGTCTTAAATTTCCGCTCAAAAATATATTTTTAATAATATCGTCATTATAGATAAGATTATATGTATTTTTGCCCGGTATGAAAATACAAATCTGAAATTAATATTAACTTTTGTCCACGTCAAATTAAAGGTCCAAATGAGAAGTTAATAAATGTCAGTATCGTCAAAGTAAGTCTTTCCTAGTCTATAGGACATCTAAATATCCTAATGAGCGTCAAAACCGGCGAATTTCGACTCGGGATTTGGCGGGAAGCAGGGACGAGAATAACCAAGTGGCGTTTCCTTTTTTTGCTCGCAACGGAGTGGTGGTTAACAAACGATCGATCTACTCGCAGCGTTGAGAGACAGTAACGGCAGTTACATCCTAAACGGACCGTGGTCTTACAGTCCCAGTGGTACTTATAAAGCGGCTGGTACGACATTAACATACCAGAGGGGCGATAGGAACCGCATGGAGTGCATCTTGGCAACCGGGCCGTTGAACGAGTCTTTGCATTTAGAGGTGCATTTACGTTGTTCGCTTTTTATTAGCCGATCAGATAATTTCATTTGCAAAAGTTCATTCCGTTTTTTAATTGTATACGTAACATTTATTTTTAAATCAATCAATTTTAAATATGCGCCATTTTGATTGATGACTTGCCATCTCTCTGGTAACTGCATTATCTCCCGTAGAAATTCTAAGATTTCTGAACGAAGAAACGAATTTTTGCATCGATCCAATACAATAAATCTTTTCGTTTTGATCCTCCTGTCCGCTTTATCTTTATCGTCAATTTTCACACTTTCATTGAAATTTCATCCAATTTTCGCGTAATAATTGCACGTTATCGTAGATCTTATCGTTGGACATGAATCCAGGCGTTCTCTATAAGTTCATGATGCCTATAAGGGAAGTGCCGGACGGCAAAGCGATTATTGCACCGCCGCTGCTCGTTGCGGGTAATTGTTTTATCGTCCTATCAATTACGTGCGATTAAATATCGTTGTTTACAGTCCGTGAAGTCGTAACGTTTCATTCTTCTCTGTAGGATCAAACGATCGGGGCAATGAAATACCAAGTTTGGATACTCACGTGACTGTACCCATTACGTAAGTACGCATGCACTCTCGTCGAATCTCTGACTTTCACCAAATTCAGGTTAAACTAATCGGCGAATAATAATAAAAATTATTATTCCAATTTCCAATCCTATAACTCGTCGCTTAATACTGATCAGAAAGTTAACAATTTCTATCTGCGTTAGCAAGATAGAGAGCAGGTAATATTGAATTGAAAGCAATTTTCAACCGTCGATTAGATTAATCAGAGTTTGATGAAAGTTATTTTACAGTCTACTTGAGTCGAAATTTTGCCCTTGTGTTAAACCTTTATTTCTGCAACACAGTAAAAACTAAGATAGCAAAATAGTTTTAATTTTAGTAATATTATTTATTTATTTATTGTTAATGGGAAATAATCCGTCCAACACATTAGTGTGAAAAGGGAAGTGAGAGAACGAAATAAGAAAAAATAAACAGGTACGCAAATTATCGGCGAAAAGTTGATATAAAATAAAGTGTAATTTGAATATATATATAAGTAAGAAAAATAAGAAAATAAAAACGCGCAAAATATAGAAAATACAATAAATCATCGAATATGGTAGTAATCACGATGACGCAGAGCGCTTAAATAGAGCGCTTAAATTTGATGAAAATTTGGCTAAATTAGGTAAAATGTGTCTCTACTATAATGAAATTTCCGTTTCTGCAAAATGGGTGGTTCAAGGTTCAACATTAAAATTAATGATCTGCTGTTTTTAGTTGAACTCGCTGCACTAGTTCAAGAAATTTACATACATATTAACCAGTTAACTGTTTTTGACGAGTATACTCGTCATGAAAAAAGTACAAAATTTTGTGTTATGACGAGTATATTCGTCATGAGTAATAAATAGTGGCAATTTGCAGTTTAAATTGCAATTTTAGTGAAAACTCAAATATATTCGTAAATTTCAAGATGTTTGAAATATTTTGAGGCCAAGTCGAAATAAAAGGAACAAATAAAAATTTTGTTACGGCTCGTGTGCGGGATTCGAGTTGTCATCCAAATTGAGTTGTGGACTACCTACCTGCTAACTGACAACAATATGGTAGAAATAGAGAAACGGAAGATACGAACAAAGAAACCTGAAGTAGTTATTGACTATAATAAGGAAATGGGTGGAGTGGACATGAATGATGGCGTAATGATTGCATATTCATCAGCAAGAAAGAGACTTAAAAAATATTATAAAAAAATTTTTCTTCATTTTTTAGATATTGTTTGCTTAAATTCCTTTATATTATATAAAAATAATAGAGGAAAATTGACGCGAGTAAATTTCTTATTGGAATGCATTGAACAAACAATTACATCATATCCAATTCAAAGTGTAACACCAACAGTAAGTCGACGAGCTAATTCTGACTCTACCCGTCTAATCGGGAAACATTTCCCGGATTATGTACCCTCAACTTCAAAAGCTAATCCTACACGAAGATGTGCATATTGTTTTAAAAATAATATTCGGAAAGAATCGCGATATTGGTGTTCAACTTGCGAAGTTCCATTACGCATTGTACCATGCTTTGCTCAATACCATTCTCTTACAGCAAATTAAAGTAAGAAATTAATTTTTCATGTTTTTCTTTTCGTTCATATGCAAAATATTTATATTAATTTAAGTAAATAAATAAATGTGAGTATTGAAATAAAAAAATAAAAGTCATTTCATTACAACCTAATTTCATATTACGCATACTCTGTGTTTGACGAGTATACTCGTCATTGTTAAATTTTTGCGACGCAATTTAGATACGCATTTTCCAAAGAGGTCGAAACAGTTAACTGATTAAAGCGTATGAAGCGTACGTACGAGGTTCTCAGTATGCGCAGATTTCTTCCCATTAAAGAAAAAACGTTAAATCAATTTTTTGGAACATTGTGATTTTATGGGAATTTTACAAACATTTTGACATGATATTTTATAAATATGTTTAAATTGTTACTTGATAATATAATATTCCTAAATATTAAAATCATAGTGTAGAAATATTATTTTTAGCATCGAAATTTCGACTCGGGTAATCCCACGTAATTTCGGACGATTCTTTGGGCTTGATTTTTGAATCGTCACGATGTATCATCGCGCGATGTATCTCGGGCTTTTCACGCGGCTCGGATTCCGCCGATGGACTTCCTCCTTTGTGCGACACGGGAATCTATGCGTCCGAGGCTGGAGTCGAGCCCCGCGATTTGTCTTCGTTCATACGGCTCGCTCGCTGCCTTCCAGATCGGATCGGCGGAACGATTTATCTTGGACGCGTCGCGATCCTGTGCGCACGCAGGACGTCGGACGGAAGGAAGAGATGAAGCATCCGCCGACTACAGTGATGGCGGGCGATCAGCCAAAGTCAAAGGCGAGAAAGAAGAAGAAGAGGAAGTTCGCCTGGAAAATAGTCGAGTTCGCTCGCTGCTCGAAGGAATGCGGGGGAGGTGAGTCGATAATTAATCGCGCGTCATGCGATACCGGAATTGGAAACATTTTCACCGGCGATCGTGCTATTTCGTATACCTCGCCGATGAATATCTCTGATAACTTGGAGCAATATTGTCCTGGGAAAGGTGATTTGCTCCTTTCGAGTACAATATCGTATTTTCAGTAGCTAGAACGTCTGAACGATCAAAAAGGTGGACTGAAAATGTTGAATTTTGATATATTTATTTTGTGAATGTTTTTACTACGCGATATATACATATATGATGTTTAGGTATATAAGGTCAAATTGGGCGTGCACAAACAAATGCTGCTAATACAAAAAAAAAGAAGTTATTTGGAGCCCGCCGTAAGAAGTCGATTAAACGGACAATTAGACAAAAAGCGGCCCGGGTAATTAAAGGTCATTACAGAAACGACTTCGTCTAGATCTGACCGAGGCGTTGCGTGGGAAGTGACCCGGGGTACGTTCGTTTCGGGACAATTATATCGAATGTTTTAGCGTGACGGTCGAAAGCTTGATTATGAAAGATATTCAATCTTTTTTTCTCTCACAAGACTACCATCTCAAAATAAAGTCAAAAGAAGCGATTTTCAAAACATTCCCTTTCCTCCGCGAAAGCTTCAATGATCAAATTCTTCTTTAATTGTTGTATAATGGAAATTGGAGTAAATTGTTGTAAATGGAAATTAAAGCTAAGTTTTGATTTGAATTGTTATATTAACACTACAAAATTGAACGGTTTTGAATCAGAGTACAATTTTTATACTGACCGGTGTAATTAAAGATTTATCAACTATAAAATCTGAATTTTTTGTTCGCGCCAGTTTGAGTAGGGTAAACGGAATTGAGTAATCAGAGGCAAGGAAATTAGGTGCAACACGGATGATCCGCGGGCTTTCGAGAGCGGAAATCGTCATTGATGTACGCTTCGTGCGCCTTCACTCATTCACTTCCTCGGCATCTGGATGTTGCACGCGACAGCATCCGATATCCAATGCTGTGACTTCCTAATTTAGATTGACGCGATACGGGCGGATAGCCTGACGGGAAAAGAACGAAACGGTCGATCATAATTCAAGATAGCGAAAATACTGAAGCACCCACGGTTTCTGCATCCACCACGATCATCATTGTTGCGAATCACGCTTAAATAGCGCCGTCTCATCGATAAGTTTATCTGTAAATTGTTCGAAGATGAAACGCTACGTATCGGTTATACGACCCAATGCATTCTCGCTTGCAGGCGTGCAGACGCAGATCCTCAAGTGCGTCCGTGAGAGCAATCAGACGATAGTCAGTGATAAACGCTGTCGCAACGTGGAAAGACCGAACCTTCCTCCCCCGTCGCGATGTAACGATCATCCTTGTGCCGCCAGGTATGTTTTTTTTTTTTCATCGAAGAAGAAGGATTTTTACATTCTTCGAGCATATTTTCTTCCGAGCAAAGCTTGTTTTTCAGTTTATCAAGAAAAATATTAAATTTACGTTCTCCGATCACATTCTTGCCGAGGAAAGCTCGACTTCCAGTTCATATATATATATAAGAATATGAATCTTGAATTGATACTATTTTTTTTGTCTGTGTGACTAAGTGAACACGTGATAATCCCGAAACACATATATTGCATTTATATAGTTTATGTAGTTTACGACTCATGCGGGCAAGTTTGATTCAAAGAACCGGAAATGTTGTTAGGTGGCGAGCCGAACCGTGGAGCGAATGCTCAGTCACCTGCGGGGTCGGTACTAAGACACGAAAGCTGGAATGTGTCCAAGAGATGAGCACGGGGCTGATAATGCGCGTGGCAGCCAGCACGTGTGTCCAACCGCCGGATCTGAGGACTACGGAAGCTTGCAATCCGTCGGCGTGTCCTAACACAGGTCCAGAATTGAGGCATATGCATTCGCAGCACGATGCGTCCAGGTGGAACGTGGGTGCTTGGGGACCGGTGAGTCATTCGTTCATTAAATGCCTTCATTGTCAAATGGCTATTTTTAGCGCTTTAAGAGAAGCAGAAAAACGACCATAAACATAGTCCTGTAAATAGTCCTGGAACTTCAATTTTCGATGTTCGCCTCGGTTGATGCAAAATTCGTTCCGTCTCTGATTGATTGTATTTTAAAACAAATAAATGTTATACATTTTATATATTTTGATTAAAAAACGGGATGAACTTTTACATCAACCCGATATTTATCATGCATTAAAGTATTCTAAGAGTGGTTCACTTTTTTTTCACTCGAGCCGTCTAAAAAAAAATTCGATCTTAAGAAATCATGTTCAATAACTAATTTCTTGAAGAACAACAGATTCAAAGAAAATAAAAAGTAATAGTGAGGAAATGTTCACAAAATGAAGAACCGTGATTTAATTTTTTAACTGTTTTTATCCGATTGAGAGAAAGACAATGAGCACACCTGATTGTAGTGAAATTACATGGTAAAGTTGTTTGTCCACGATTTATCAACGTTTTTTCATCCATAATTCTTGTTTGTCCACCAAGCTACGCCACGAGTTGTTAATAAGCGAGCCCCAAAAAATAGGCAATGACTATCATAAGCATGTCTGATTATGCTTACTTTAAATTGAGCATTATTGAATATTATTTTGTAAGAAATCGATTAACTAGTCGATTTTTAACGGAATAATTCATAATTTAAATAAAAAAAAAGAAAATAGGAAGTAAAAAGCAAGGTAATTTCAATGTTATCTTTATTTCTAGAAATAACGTTTTCATTCATTTTTTGCTTACTTTTTAAAAACTGACTCACTATTTTCTTATCTTTTGAAGAATGAAACTCACTATTTTTGACAACTGAACTGCTTCCATGTATCCCTGTGTATCAGAACGAGATTAAAAGTTCTCTCGTTGTTTCGTGGTCAAAATAATTTCGATTCAGGTAACTTTTTTCCGTATTTGTCATGTAATTATGCTCTTCAGTGTTCGAGCACGTGCGGCCGTGGAATTCGAAATCGAACAGTCACTTGCATAACGTCCGGAGAATCTTGCTCGTTGGCCAACAAGCCTGAATCCCAAAAACCGTGTGAGATAGCAGCTTGTAACACGGCGATGGAGATGGGACATCACGCGCCTTGGTTATACTCGGAATGGTCTTCTAAGGTATAAACTGTACACGCGTGAGCACATGTCGAATATTGTATTAATCAATGCAGTAGATATCGCGTGCAAACGAGCATATCCAGAGGAAAATGATTATACATGAATTTTGTCTCCATATAATTATATATGTTAGATGGAGATAAAATTCATATATAAATCACATATAATTTTATATGGTCAAATATATATAAATATTTGTTTTTTATATGATCAAATATATATATAAATATTTGTTGCCGGATATTGGAATATGCGACAGATCGTTCATTACTGCCATAGTGCTCCGTGGAATGTGGAAACGGTGTGAGAATTAGACGAGTGGCGTGCGCCGACGGCAGCGAATTATTTTGCAACCCCAAAGAACGGCCAGACATGGAGACCCACTGTTTCGGGACGAGCTGCGACAGAGCCAAGTGGTTCACCGGCCCGTGGACTTCCGTTAGTAGCACGATGACCGAAAAAATCTCAGTTGCTGCAGCTGAGATAGGGACGAAAACTCGAGAAATGAAAACAAGAAATGATAACTCTGTTACCGCGACTGAAAACATTCGTGTGAAAACATTTGGAACTCAGTCGAGAGCAATTGACTGAATAGAATCTTTCTACGACTGAGTTTTCGTCTGGTGCCTATAAGCGACGAAAAATTCAGCTAACGGAATTGTTTCCGCGCATAAATATTACGCTTGTTGTTCCATGGCAATGCTAAAGCGATCGCCATGGATTACATGAATCTTTGCACGAATTTGGCTTAAAATAAAAATTGCAAATATTTCTAGTTGTATACTGAGAGGAAAAATATCTAAGAAAATATATTCGGTGGATACTAATAACATATTTACTTATACTAACATACATATTTTTACACGAAGAAAAATTTCTTGTCCGAATGAAAGATAGAATAGACATTTTTGTAAATCTGTAGATTTTTATGAAAGCAAAATTATTTATTCTATATATACTAAAATAAAAATTGAAAATATTTCTAGTTGTATACTGAGAGGAAAAATATCTAAGAAAATATATTCGGTGGATACTAATAATATATTTACTTATACTAACATACATATTTTTGAATATATATATATATATATATATATATATATATATATTCAAATATATATATATTCAATAAATAAATTATTTATTGAAGTAAATATGTTATTAATACCTATCGAATAAATATTTTTCTCTTAGTACATGACATTGTAGTTTATGCGATATTGATTCTTCGTATTTTTCTCTTAGTGTTCGGTCTCATGCGGTGTTGGCGCGCAACATCGAGATACCGCTTGTATATCTAGGACGAATGACGAATTCGTCGCGCTGCCCGCAAAAAACTGCGGCGATCCCAAGCCAGCGAGCGAGCAAGTCTGCCGAATGCCCGCGTGTTCACCGGAATGGTTCACCTCGGAATGGTCAACGGTAAAATGAATCGGAAATAAATGACGTTTAGAGAAATTCCTCTCCAAGAACAAAACGTTATTACGTTTCATTTTCAGTGTTCCGCGACGTGCGGCTTCGGGATGCAAACACGACTCGTACGATGTATAATTGAGGGTGTCAGCAGCACCAGTTGTTCGGAAATCAACAAACCAATCGCGGAGCAACGATGTAACACGGAGCCGTGCAAGAAATCAGTAGAGAACAAACCGCCGAAAAGTGAGAAAACGTTCTTGTGACACATGTTACTAAAATTGTCCATTCTTCTAACGTATAGATAATGTGTGCGTTAAATTTGACGTATATTTAACAAAAGTATCTTAACGTTATATTTCAGAAGTGCACGAGTCATCCGAGTGCGTGGACAAATCTCCAAATTGCGCTGTAGTAGTGAAGAATGGTCTGTGCCGAGTGAAATATTACAATAACATGTGTTGCCAATGCCGCCAATAGCTGGAGCAGCGATTTTCATTCACCCGCGACTCAGTAATCGCGAGCTATCGTTAAATGAAATATTAATCGGAAGGCGATATGCCGAGCGTAAGACTGCTACAAAGAGACCAGAACCGCGTACGTATGTAAAATATTATTTATATCGCGCGACGAGATATAGCTTACACGTAGTCATGCTTTATTTTGCCAATTCTCGCGGATCCCTTCTCTTTACGAAGAATCCCAAATAGCACGCGGTGAATTCTTCAAGTATTCGCTGAAGTTTTCTGCTTTCTCGAGTTTTATCATTCTTTAGGAATTCACATGTAATAGAATATTATAAGAATGATTCAGAAAATTGCACTATGATTGGAATTCCCGCCAACTTGTCAGAATATTCATATAGAATTATTTCATATCACAACAGACCCTATGAATTCAAGGGGAACAGTATTTAAGAACGGAAGAAAGAAATACGCGCAGTAAATACCAATTAAAAGTAAGAAAGTAATAATAACAAACACTCGTAATTCGTGACAAATTCTCCGAGTATATCGAAGTACTCGCGAGATATTTGTTATAATGAACTTTTGAGGAATACTTCAAGACGAATTTGATTGTGGTGAATTGAATTCTCCAGATGTTCATTTTTCAAATTCTGTGAGTATTCTTCGATATGAATTCTCCATAAACTGCTATTCGCCACTGTGCTATCTGGGTAATATATCGACGAGAGACGAAACGTTCGTTTCTTTTTTTAAGTGTTCATTGTCGGTCGTACGCGTATAGTCTGTATTTCAGTACGTTCACCTGTGCGCACTGGTCGTTTTACATGGCGTCGCGTCGATATCTGTGTTATCGCACGGACAGGTGCAGGGCCGTAATTTTACCGGAACGCGCGTCTACTACTCTGCCCCTTTTGTAATAAGTAGCAATTTTAACTTTTTGCGATTTTAACTTTTGTACGCTTTGCGTCATAAGTGGCGCGCGTTAAAAGAATACGTGACGACCTCTAGTAGTATCTGAAAGATTATACAGCGCTAGTTACAACTAATTTATCGCATCGGGTTTTATTTATCCGAACGATTAATCTCGGCACGAGACGGTCCCGCCTATATAAATACAGTCAGCCCTCGACAATATGTAGATCTGACGTACGTAGTAAACCCGTACTTGCGTAGAAAATTCTTGGCTTAAAATGTTACGAAGACCAATACGTGGAAATACACACGGCCACTGTCGTGTTTTTATTCAGACGTCGTGTGAAATTTAGTTTGTAGAAACTAGACATTTCTTCGATCAAAACGCGTTTAATTCGTTCATTATTGCTTTGATTCAATCAATCTTCTTTCTTCATGTAGGATTTTGTGGAATCATTCGCCTATACGACAGAAAATTATATGTTAAATTTAACACATTTCACGTGTCCCAAACAGTCTACACAAATGTTCTTGTTAATTTAACACAAGGTTAATATGTTGAAAAGTAATTCAAATATTATCTCAACAATTAACACAAAATTAATACCTGTAATATGTTAATCGACACTGAAGTATAAAAAAAGTATACTGAAGTATAATTTTTTAACACGAGCATCGATTCAAAATATATATTGAGATATTATAAATATATTAAATTAACGTGCGGGTATGTTAAAAATTTTAACATTTGATCGACTTTAAGTACAACATATTTTCTACTGTGTACGCAAGTCGAGGGCTGACTGTACGCGGCCTTATTGAGGAGAAAACGAGATGTATTGACGAGAGAATAAGTCGAACTTGAGTAAATTATGCGCGCTTTTAACGACACCTCACTATTTTATCATAGCAATAGTATTAGAATAAAAACAAAGCAGTACATGCTGAAACGTCTATCCGCTCCTTCTTGATCGAAATTGCTTCATCGGGTGTGCGAAAGGAGGCGCATACCATGCGTTTTTAACACGGAATCGACCATGAAGGTGGAAGAAATTGCACATAGAAGCCAAGGTACACACAATTACGTCCCTGGGTAACTCTTTGTATGCGCGCAAAACCTGTACGTCCATGGAGGAGACCTCGGAGGCCGCCTCTGCTCGACCGCGTAAAATGAAACGAGTTCTCTCGGCCGGAATTGACGAAGAAAAGTGCATGACTTACGCAGGCCGGCAGATGCGCCGTCCAGAGCTTCTTCATTCCCGAAAGAAAAATATTTTCTCGCGGAAAGCGCTGTATAGCGATTGTCGCAGAATCCATTTCGACGACGATTTAACGGTAGTAGCAAACGGGCGACGCAGGAATATTATTTCTGTAAATAAATTTCAAAAGCGAACGCTGTACATACAAACGAGGCAAACGTAATGAAATGCTGGCGACGCGATTAATTGGCTTTGCGACGAAGTGTGGATATTTTTCTGTGTCTTCTCTCGAAACCGTTATATAGAGTACGGCTCGTGATTCGAAACTTTTAATTGCACACTTAATTAATAGACGATCAAACGATAGAATAAATAAGGACGAATAAATCTAATCTACTAATACCGCTGATAAGAATTGAGAAGCGAGATGAAAGTGAGCGAATCATTTTGCTTCTCAGGTAGTCCTTTGCACATTGATTGACGCGAAGGAAAGTTTCTTTGATGGAAGATCATACATAATTTGGTATCTCAAGAGTGTTAAAGCTCCTGTTTCGCAGCCATCTCGATTAATGATGTTAGAGACGAGAAATGACACTCAGTGTATTTCTTACAACATAATAGATTCATTTTTTAGTTCCTTTGAAAAAATATAATACTTTAGAATTACGAAACTATTATGTTTTCAGGGAATACGAACGAATAAATATATGTCGCAAGAAATTGACCGCATGTCGTTTTCTCGTCTCCGACTGAGTATGCAGCCAAATGAGATAGCTTAAGGCTCCGGAGTAGTCGTCGCGACTATATTGGATTCATAGACGAGAAATGACACGTGGAGAAATATATATTTTTAACAAGTATATGACATCGGCACAATTAAGCAAATAATAAAGAAATGGCACGCAGCATAAAATTTCGTTGTCAACATTCTTCACGGATAAGTGCGGTCCAGCAAGAGGTAGAAAAGCGTTTGTAGTGCTTGCTGGACGCATTAGTTCATCCTTTTGTCGTCCTGAACTCTGCCAACGCGGAGTTCTTGGCTGACTACTTCGAAGTCATGAGCGGATTTTCGTCCTGCATTATACTTCTTATATGTCGAATCAGCGTATTCTTTAAGCACGATAATGTATTGTAACGAGTATACGCTTGTACGTGTAGGATAAAGTCGACGTTTAGATGATAAATATACACGTATATATGTATATGTATTATTTCGACATTGATGAAAATTAGAACGGTCTTCGACCCGTATCGTCATTTTGCATATTACTGCCGCGTTTTTATTTAATTGTGCCATTGAGATAACATGCGATTCGAATGAATTAGTCAACCGTGTCAATTGAATCTTTCGGCCGATTTCAAAGAATTACAATACTTTGTATCCTTCGGCACACTCTGCGTCTTATTTCATTTCTTTTTACGGCTATTACAAGTTATTTGCGCAAGACTCTCCTTCATTCGTGCCATTTTCAATCGCTCGTCGATTTCTTTCTTTCTGGTTTTGTTGTATTTTTATTGTACAGGTAAGTGCAATTTATCATTTCTTTTCGCTTTTCGACGGCTTTATATTCTTTTGTTTTCTTTGCAGAGACATAAAAGAAAAATGTCGCGCAGCTTTTTCTGATCAATTGCCTCAGTGAATCACTTTTCAGTCGTAGAAAGTCTGACGTGAATTGAAAAATATCCTCTCGAAAGAGTTTATTTTTGAGATACTGTAATCTTAGTGTTAAGAAAGTGCACGTAATAATCACTGTCGTGATCCTTTATCGAGACAAAACGTCCACTGGTATTTGTAATTCTATGCTCTGTGTCGTTGCGAACGTGTATCAATCGCGTAGCTCCGACTATCGCGAGTCTGATCTCGTCAAGGACTGTGATAAAATCGTAGTCTGCAGGAATAAAGTACAACGAACGATAAGGAAAAATTACTAATTAGTACAACGGGCCTGCTGCTCAGAAAAACCAGAGTCCTCGCTTTGTATGATTGCTTTCACGTCGTTCGTAGCAAGGATCGAAAATAGTCGTGTAACAATCACAAATCGCTGTATGTCGAAATTGCACATATTAACCCCTCGACTAGTGGTAACGTAATATTGCGTTCACAAAAAGTGGTCCAAATTGGGAGAAACGCAATATTGCGTTTTGATACTTCTGGTAATTCAATATTTTTTAAATTGGATATTAAAAGATTCTTGCAGTCGCTCTATTTAATGGTGAACTTAAAAATTCAAGACGGCGGGTGTAACGTGCTTAAAATTTAAAAGATGTACAAGTTTCACAAAAATATTGAAATGTTATATTTTGGGATTTTTGAGGTCGCTGTTTTAAATGATAAGAAAAATTCAAAATGTAGATCTGATTGCTAATTCGCAACTCAAAAATACGTTACATATATATTACAGATGTCCAGTTTTATTTGGATGAAATAAAATTATGATTTAGTGCACTATTTTGCATTTGAAAAATTTGGACTTCATATTCTTAAACAACGGCCTCAAAAACCCCTAGGCAGAAAAATCAGTCGAAGGACACAGTTGTCTCCGGAACAAATCTGTCTATTGGTAATAATATGTTTCTACTTGGGTGGCGAAGCGAGAGAATGAGGGACTGACGAGTATAAATCACTTATATTTAATTACGGTAATTACATCTTCGGGCGCTCCTAAACATTAGATGTTAATAAAGTGATATTCAACAAGCACCTGTTCTTGCTCAAGGAAATTTTGACCAAGCAGACTGGCAATCAAATATCATCCGTCGGCTTATTAAAAATTCATCTTGTCGACTCTTTGGACGCCACAAAGCGGCGGCGATTTCGCGCATTCTTATTAAAACGAGCTTTCCGTCAGCACGCTCGTTGACGACGCGATCAAATTAGTAAGTTAATCGATTGAAACAAAGCGAGTTGTTCTCAGATTACATAACGCTCAATACGTATCATATAAAATTAGACGGCTTGGCAGGTGGACAAGGGGGAGAAGAAAGGTCTTTGGATGTATGAGCGAATGTGTGTGTGTGCGCGTGTGCCCCATTGTTTGTAACTCAAATTTAGCTTTTATTCATCAATTTGTTACAGTAATAATGTACAAAAGAAATTGCTCACTATGTGTATATAAAAACAAACAGAAAACGATCGACATATATTACAATACTTCATTTGATCGTTAGCTCTTTTTTCGCACCAATAATCGTCGATTACCATGTTTGATTTATTCACTTTTATTTATATTATACCAGTCCGCGCTATACACAAATATATATACATATATATATGTATATGTGTGTGTGTATGTAAGTCGGGAGGGAAAGTTGATTTTCGTGGGCTGCGTAAGCGTAATTGTCATATAAATAAAGGTAGTATTATAAAGGTAATATCAGGTAGTTTAATTCACGCAGAGTTTGACGCGGTAGTTTGAGCAGTCGTATGTGAGTTATAAGCAAACAAATTCAACATTTTTCCTTTAATTCAATCTTTCACATGAAAAAGTCGAAAACTTTCTCAAAATTTTGTTTGCGCTTATGACACTCCTAAAAATGACGAGAATATTTCCCATTTGGTCCAGCTCGTTGTTTTAGTATGTAAAAATTTACTGTTTTAAAGAATTTTCTCTTGTTACATGTCACGGTAAAATTTGTTTTTATTTATTTTCAAGTAAAGTTAATGAGATTTGTTGTTTATTATTTATGCTTTCTTCATTCACTTTGTTTTCAACTAACAAATTTCAGGATTGAATTAAAGATACTTACCTAAATAACACGGGTATATCTAAATTACGTTTCGAATATTTCATTTCCTTTATTTATGCGAGTTTCATCCCTTTGGTACAAAAGAATAATTAGTCGCAAGAATTACACATGTAAAAATTTTATTACAATAAATTTGAAGATTGACATGTAATTGAAGTCGACGTCATTAATTAAATCTAATATTGTAAAGAATTAAATTAGCGGATCTTCGCTCTCTATTCATAATTTCAGTAATAATCTCCTTGCTAACATTATCGGTATACCGTGAAATTTTCATTTGATATTGCTAGTCAGCTTTAAAAAATCATTTCGCTCTTCCGTTTGCCGATTGGATAATATCCTGAATAAAATTTTGAATACTTGCCCTATTATTGTCAAGAGCGTTTGAGTCAAGTTGTTTACAGTCGTCAAGACGCTCATTGGAATGCGGATGTGCCAGTTCGAGAACCGGGATGGGATGCAGTTCCGCATGAGAACGAATCTCGATATCGATGAACTGCACCCTCTGCAAGTTCTCTTATCCATGCCAGTTATCCATATCCATTGTTGAGTGAGAAATTATAACATTATTGTAACGCGTTACCGTTAGTTTATCGGCACGTTTATCCGCTATTAATCAAGACGGCTGCGGCTTAAATAACGAGCGAGTCAAAATTCGAACTAGCGAGCTACCGTTGCACCACGGTAACATAAATAGTTCGAATGTTATATGTCGGTGATCATTGACGCTCGTTGTTCAGATTGACGCCTTTCCCCGTCCATCTCTCCTTCAGATCTACCTTGAGGCCGAGATCTCTCAATGCGGCCTTCGCGTCGTTATCCAACTTGGCACCGTGCATGCGAATCGCGTTCTGCAGCACATCTTCGACACCGTACGCCACAAATTCCGCGGACTCGGACTTATTTCGCACCGACATGTTCCTGATCGCCCAGCAAGCTTGTCTCAGGACGCTCGTGTTCTTAGGATACGCTTTCATGGCGTCTACGATGACTTGGGGCGCGCCGCAGTCGTAGAACACGCCGGCGTTAGAAGTGCTTCGTAAAGATAACGCGGATATGCAACCCAATCCTGCGGTCACGACATACTCCGCCGTCTGTTAGGTATCAATTGAAGTATTAATTCAAATATTTCTTTGTAAAGGAAGAAAATTGAAAGAAACGATTTGATCGTCGAAAGGATCGTTCGCGAGCTTACCTTCATTCGGCTAACAGCGGATACGATTATAGGCGCGCATCCGGAAGTCACAATGTGAGATTTCACGTTGTCATTGCCGGCGAGCGCTTTCAACAATTTCAAAGCCTGCCAGTTTAATTTCTCAGAGTCCGGATAATCGATCATTATATCCTGAACGAATTTCAGGCCGCCAGCGTCTTCGACTTCTTGACAGAATTCGTTTCGAACGATCAATGCGGCCAACGTGATCATCAGGTCTCCTACTACAGTCTTATCTTTCAGGAATCCTATATAGAAAAAAATGCTAGAATTCTTCATTTGTAAATGGATTATGAAATGCAAAGAAATGGATTACCGAATGCAAGTCAATTATTCTAAATTTAAAAGAATATTTACTAAAAATTATGTAATACTTCTCCTCCATTGAAGAGACTTGATTTTAAATTCCGATTTTTTCGCCCAGTAAATATCTTTTAAAACGATACTCTCAATATTATGAATATAATGCTTGTCGCAATTGTTTTAACATACACAAGTAAATGTCTAATTATACGAAGGAAGTATTATATTACATATAGTCAATTTCTAGTAAATATCTGCGGAAGAGTATTGGAGTAACTATTTTACTTGCATCAAATAAGTATCACCTGTAGCTGTACTTTTTAACTCTATATACAAATTTTATTCGAAACATATTTGTGTATAAAAGATAACGGCACGGAGTGTATTGCTAAATATACATCTCAAAATTCAACATTATTGTGCGACGCTAATTTGTGAATAGTTGGAATGGTTACAATTATCAAGCGATAATAACCATCTGAAAATATTTCAGATGGTTATAATTGTTTAACACAATTCACGTATTCATAATTCTGCGCGATCAAATGGCGAAGACAGCATTTTTATTCGTTAATCTTTTCAATCGCACAATTTTTAACGAGCGTATTTCATAGCATCGCGAGTTTTGAAACTTTCCCGCCATTTAATCGTCTATTTATTGAGGTGACTCAAATGTGATTTACTTGATAATAATCCTGTGAGAATATCGAGAGCACCCTTCGCGATGACAGTTGCGTGTTCATGAGCCTTTCCATATTCGTGCCTGATGTCATCGTCCAGGACTAAGGCTCTGATGACCGAGCACGCGTCCTTGATCTCAGCCACGCTCGCGTCTTCGCGCACTAATATCTTCTTGAGTCTCTCAAAGATATTGGCATCGAAGATCTTTTGCCTGTTCAGTTCATGCTTTATGCAGCACTCTCGTATCCAACGTAACAGGTATTGCAACGTCGCGATGTCGTGATACTTCTCCAACATCCTGGCGAATGAAATTTCGTGAGGCACGAATCGAAAAGAAATGTTTACGAAATCGAAGACTCTTTTCTCCTACGATTTCTTTCTATGTATTCCGTAAATTTCCCTTTAACTTTAGAAAATAGCGAACATCCGTCGAAATTTGTCGTTTACTTCTCCCTAGAGTCGTGATCTTACTCTATCTGTAGCGCGATACCGTCGTCGTCCAGTAAGTCCGGATTGCCGGTCATCAGCGACGTGATGGTCTTTAGCGCGGATTTCACTATCGCGTGATTCTTTCGGCAGTCTTTCAAAAGGTCGAGCAGGATATTGTAGCACTTCTGTTTGCCCGCGAACACCCGGTGTCCGATGTCCTTGTCCAGTTCTGTGCGCAATTCTTGCAACGTTTCGGGCACGAGCTCATAGCTCTTGTCTCTCACAGCGAACGTCAGTCGTTCCAGACGTGTTATTATCGGTTCGTACTTGTCAGAGAGGGCTAAGTCTTTGACGATGTTGCTCAGGTCTATTCCCTGCGCGAAATAAACGCCGTCCGTTAATTATAGCGTAATGTGACGATTGCGTAACGTCGATCGAGACGTATCGTGTTTCGTTTTAGCCCTAATAGGAAAAGGACGAAATCTTGTATGAAATTTCTGACACAATGATGAAAATGCGAATCTATAATTATGTGAGACATGTGATTAACAAAATACATGTAGAAATATTAATCTTTGATAGAATATTGGCGCAATTAATTTCTAAATGATACTTCGGTAAAACAGTAGCGAACCATCTTAACGGAATATTTGCAAAATTAAATTTGAAAAGAAATTGCGCAATAATAAAGAAAAATATTTCAGCTATATTATATTTAAAACATTTATAGAAATATAATTGTGCCTGAAGGAATCAAATTAAAATTCCTAATGATAATTTGGAAATAGCGCAACATGAAATATTACACATTCAGTATGTCAAAATTTTAAAAAAGAAATAAGTAATCGTAAAACATACGTAAATAAAATGTAAACAAGTATAAAGTTTATTTAAATGTTTATGTGTTATTCACATAAGAGTACATTTCTCTTTTTTATTTGAATTGATGGGCATCTCATCAATTTAATAATTTCGATTAAAATATCTTGTCATATGATGCAGCAAATATTACAAAACGTTATTACTACATTATATTGTGAAAAATATTATATAAATATTATACATTGTACTGTATAAATATTTTAACAGAAATTATTATTTTAGAAATATTTCAAGTTGTGATTTTGCGTTTAAATATTGAAATAATTGGATTTGTCTAATTTCGGACAAGTATCATTTTAAGACTTTATTCAGACAAAATCGTTGCGTCATATTATCCGAGTACAATAATTGTGAAATTTTTCGCCAGTTAGTGACGCCATTATTATGTGATGTTTCCACAATTCGCCTATCAGAGAGCATTATTTCTTCCCTTTTCTCCTCTTTACAGCAAATCTCTCAGATTGCCTTACAGTATATAATTCGGCGCAAATATTATGAATTGCAAAAAATTGGCGAAACGCACGAGAAATGTTATATGACGTAAATACATCTAATTGCGGAAAAGTTTCAAATTCTCGTTATTATATTTTTTTGTAATTTTAATTCGACCTCGAACTTCATTATTGTTTAACGTGTGTGTTCACCAATCTTTTTTCCAACAACAGAAAAAATTTTGGGCGATGCGCTGGATTGACGGATCCTCACACATGCGGGAAAGGAGATGCAGAAAGGGCCTTTTCACAGATCAATATCATCCCGCGCAAGGGTGCCTCGTCACGGCGCGTAATTAATTTCCGAATTTTCAACGAAGATGCAAACCGAGCTGCTCCAAAAGGATCCAAATTAAAAATCTACTTTTGAGGTCATTTTTGCAAAATCTATGAAGCTATTGAATATATCAACTTTTCAACGAACACACACACCGAGATATTGGCGTATGAAAGTAATTAAGCTCGTACATATCGTCAGCTATTCGAAAAGTGTAAAATGCTTATGTCGTTTGATTTAAAAATATTTAATTTTTTCGAGGTTAAAGAATACCGTATACGGCACAACAATTGTATCGACGGCCAAGTTGTATAACCGAACCGGGCGTGTGAAGGGGCGTTCTTTATTGATCCGCGAGCGAGACAAATGTGTGAATAAACAAAAAGTAGTCAGTCAATACCTGAGTTTCGAAGTGCCTGACGGCGTCGTCGATAGCCTCTTCGGCGGTCATGAGGAAATCCTGCATGAATTCCCTGACGACCTCATCGTAGGCCTCCTGGGTGATCGTGTTGCTCATGATAACAGCGGCTACCTTCTCTTCGGTGTCCCGATTCACTATATAAGGAGATGAGAACGAGCGAGGAGAGCGTACGATCCGAGTGTTCCCAGTCGGAGAGAAAGAATCATCCGTTCATGAACCACTTCTTTCCCTCCGTCTGAGAACACTGCATGCGCTGACCCACACAACGTTGGGAGTTCCGATTTTCTCGGTGAGAGGAGCCCTTCCGCGCATGCGTTAAGTGCGACGTAGCAGCTCGACGTAAGCAGTTTCCAATGACGATTTTAGCCGCAAGTATCAGATTCGTGAGGGGGCCTGCGCAAAATACCCTGCAGAAGTTAAAAGTAAAAAAATATATTTATTTTTACCGATAAGCATCATTCTGTTTCTTCCACAGAAACTTTCTTCTCCCTTCTACAATCCCTTCATATTTTCTTTCAGGCGAAATAACCTGCGACACCTTAAAATAGATACGGCGCTGAGGCTATCACGTTTGCTCAATGTGCGTGCGCGAAAAGATCTCCCTAGCACCGGACCCATTTGTTCGTGGCAACAAAAAAGAACGGATCTGATCGCGTCCAAAAACACATCGTGGAATATTTATCGTAGATAAGGTGAGTTTACAAGCGCGGTAGACAGCGGATCGGTCTTACTATGTTTAGAGGTCCCCGGTTCGATTCCCGGCAGATCCAGAAAATTTTTCATACGCTCGTGGCTCCTCTTCGGTGGTCTGGCAAACCCCAAGAGTATTCATGCCAAGAAAATCTCTCTCCAAAATTTGCCGTAGGGACTGGCGTTTAAACTGTAGATCCCCCATATGCATGGGTATAATTTTCGTGCGCACCACATGCATATATGTGTGAGAGAGAGGTAGGCCTAGACTCGACATGGGGCTGTGGAGCGCCATTGAATTGGAAGGTGAGTTTACAATGATTTCACGGAACTGTTTCTATATTTAGACGCTCTGCAGTGTATTCGAGATATTAATAGTAATTTTATTATCTTATATATATATATTTTTTTTAAATATGTATATATCTGTGTAGACTTATATGATAATTGTACATTAAAGGATTTGTCCCGTCAATAAAGACTTATTATTTCCATCTCAACCTATTCAGGAGGTCGATTGCATATTTCAAAATATAATGAGAATTACAAAAGTGTGTAAACGAATTTATTAGAATATTTATAATTTCATTGGTCAACGCACCTAGCGATGCGAGGTCTCGGACAGAGTTGTTGACCGGCTATAAAAGTTATTAGAAATTATTAAAAAATCCTAGTATCTTTCAAGCATCTACCAAATACTAGATCTCGGTCCAGCATCGATCTAACATTGTGAACACAAAACCTGATGTACAATGTGTTCTTTGTTTTTTTTTCCATAATAGAAGTTTTTACGGAAGAAAGAGCAGGAAACAAGATGCAAAGATGCACATTGTAGACCAAGCGTAAAAAAAAATTTACATTAAAGCAGAAGCAGGAAAGCCAATCGCGACGGTAGTTGGCTTTACCTACGTGAGTTCGAATTGGCTACTGCTTTTCTGTCAAGATGTGAATTCTCCTTCACTTTCCGAGCAATTTAATGGCGGATCTTTTTCTTTTTGAAACAGCACGACTCAACAACAGGTTAGACAAACTTTGATCTTCAAATAGCACTACTATTATTTGCTACATGAACATATTCCCCTTCCTTTTTTTTAAGAATGAAAAAGAATCATATCGCGGATAACGTGCGAATGAAAGGGAACAGCAGTCGAGAAAATTCGCTGCCGCGAACGACAGATCGCGCTCGCTCGCTTTCGATCGCTCGCAGTCGACTTTCGTTCGAGTGCAGCGATTTCAGCTGCCTAGGCTGGCCTAACCGTGTTCGAGTGTCGCGACACGATCGACGATATATTATTGTTGTTTCGCCTCCGTCATTCTTATTTTCTGCGACTCGACCGCGAATTCTCGGAGCGACAGCCGACGCGAGCACGGAGTGACACTCTGGTGAGAGGAGGAAGGTGTTGTTTCTTCGCAACAAGCGTCATCGTACCGGACCAAAGTGCCTCTTATCCGAGCGACATTCTCGGCGCCGAAGAATCCTGTTAGCGAGGCGAAGCGCGTCCATTTATCTCCCTTCGCCTCCTGCTCGACGTCGTGGGTAAGCCTCTTCCTCGGAGCACAGTGCTTATCATCATCCCTGTGCTCGAGCTTCCGTTGTTATCTTCTTCGAGGCGTGTAACTTTTCGCCTGTACTTCCTGGCTCTATCTGTAAAATAAATAATATTTATAAATGTCTTTGCTACTAAGAATTTCAAGTTGATTGTTATTTCATCATTGAACTTTTGACATTAGATTTATTAAATTTTCTGAACTTAAATTTTTGAAAGGTTGCACCGTTTTGATCATTAGAGTGAGACAAGCTATATAGCTCAGCAACAAAGTTCTAGTTTTTATTACAGCTAATTGTTTAATATAAATGTTATGTTGCAGAGGCCGTAGGCTTGCTACGGTACCTTGGATATGAAACGTAGGAATAGCGAAAGAAAGGAGGAAGTATATTCAAACAGTGGATGTCGGCGGAAGAAATGCAAAGGGGAATGATAGAATCACGATGAGTCGCGTTGTCGCTCCTGAAAAATTATCGTAGTGTTTATATCACGTTGCCATTTAGGAGATTGAATGTATCAGCTGTGTACTTTGGAGCAGCATCGTCATCGCTACGCAGCATCTTACATATTTTATCTATAGAAATCATTTTTAAAGCGATTCTCCACTATAAGGATATATACAAATAATTTTTTTAACGAAGAATAAACCGTTATTTTTAATAATCATAAATCATAAACGCGCGAGAATCAAACTAATACATGCCCGGTGAGAAGAAAATAAACATTATATCGTCGATTCAGTAATGATCGGCTTTCCTAAATAATGCTCAAACAGCCGCAAGTAATCTTAAATAATTGTGCATTAAATAAGAACCTCCTCTGACATAATCGGAGTGTTCGTGCGAGGCAAGAAGAGGATGCGTAAGGATCAAGAGAGATTATGTCCCGTGATTATAGTGTCGTGCGAGTTCACTCACGTTTACTGCGTGCCATGTATGACTGACAAGCGAGTAAACTTATATAAGTTTTTCCATGGAGACGATGATCTGTTGATGTGATCGTTTCCTAGATGAACATCGACTAACGCGCTACTTCCAAGGCGACTTGAAACAACACACCGGTGTCGTCTCGTGCGACTGGAGAACCGAGCAGGAAGAGTTTGTACCTGGTATGGAAATTCACGTTATTGCCCGACGACCATTTGCGAGAAGCTAATTTTGCCAAGAGTTCAAGTTAAGATTTCAGCGAAACAGATTGCGACTCTTCTATATACAAAATATACATTAATTTGTTGCAATCGCTACTGATTTATACGCAGCGGCATCAAAGATTAGGCACTTACAGAGAGATATCGCAATTATTTGAAAATTGCATTGATAGTTTCAACGTTTTGTCAGGTTTTTCGCAAACGGTGGTCAGTTGACCATTCGATTTTCAAACGCCGTTCCTCCCCGACACTTATGTTTGTACGTTCCTATGTTTAGAAGGTGCAATCGACGGAGTCCTGATGCTGAAAGGAAGCTTGTCGCCGTACCTCGACACTCATAATGAAGAAGAGTCGTCCTACGTAACGCTCAGCAATGGGCCATACCGTAAGTACGCGTATTTATATCAATGTAATATGATAGTTTCCATACTCCACGGTAATGAATTAATTTCTTGCTTCCTTGTTACAGCGTATGTAGCCGATTCCGCGAACACGAAACATAACTCGTATAATCATGTCTTCATAGATGTGTACTTCGTAACGCCTATTTTCTGCAAGCACTGTAAGTACATCACTAATTGGTTGACTTTACGGAATATATAACTCGTTATCGAATAATACATAGAGAATTTTCGCTTGAAGAAGGGAAAACTTGATCGTTGGAACAATTTGTTTTCGGCTTAACACGCGAAATGAATATATATATTTCAGAGTGCGTTAGACAGATATTTTTATTTCTTTTGTCTTTCACTTACTGTACAGAAATGCGATTGAATTTCGTTTACTTTTTTTCTTATCGAATAGTCGCATCATGATTTGCAAAGGAAGAAAAGATAGGGCATAAAATGTGTATCGGTATTATAATTTTTGTCATAGGTGCATAAATGTATATAGTCATAGGGCATAAATGTGTATCGTTATTATAATTTTTGTCATAGGTGAAGATTATATCTGGGGCAATGGAAAAGTGGGGGTCAAATGCCAAGGTAAGATATTCCATTACCATCGAGTACGATTAGATATATCCTTGAAGCTGCACATTTCTCATTCGTGTCAGACATACTGTACATTTCGTTTGGAGCATCTTGCACAAGCGGGTCTTCACTATTTGCATAATATTGATTGCGAAGGGTCCGAAGATATTTGAATTTCTCTCATCACCGAAAATAGCAATCACCATTGTTTCGTCAGTCGTGACGAGACTATCCGTGAGACTCGGGGAGATCAACAGGGAGTCATTGCTATTGATAAAAAAAGGACACAACTGAAATTTAGTTACCAGATCTAGTTTTTAGCTGTGGGCTAAACTAACTTGTATTATATAGACAGTTCATTTTTGCCTGTGAGAGCTAATTATTATTTCCCGTGTAATTCGAACGTCCGAGATCGCGCGTAGTTATACACGAAAATACTTGACCTGTCCAGCTGAAGAAAACAAATATCCCCGTCACTTTTAAGGCGAGGATATTACAAAGACGAGAAGATCGCGGGAGTCAAAGTTATCCGCACGCTGGATCGCGGCAATTTGCTCTTCGCGGGATCCGCGCGCATGGATCATTGATTTTTCGTGGATCACCGTCGAGGGCGGCACTGTAGCATAGTAACACGCGATCCGCGCCGATTTCAAGAGCGGTGCGCTATCGCGTCCCCCTTCACCTTCGCTGCCGCGTTCTCGCCGCGCCGGTTTCTTTTCCGAAACTCCGCGCGACCCTCTCCGGTCTCTCCGATCCCTCCGATCCCTCTCCGTGCGGCCTCCTCATCGTACGAGCCAGGGCCGTATCTAATCAGAATTCCCACCTTCTCGGTAAGCGCCGTTTTGTCTCCGGATTCTGACCTTCTTTCCCTCTCTCTCTTTCTTTTTTCCGATTATCTCGTTGCCGCATTCGTAAGGCGTGAGATGAGATAACGGTAACGTTGAAATTTAAAAAACGGTGCTGTAATAGTTGTAGTGTGAGACTTACGTAACTTAAAACGCGGCAGATCGAAAGAAAAAAATAAAGAGATAATAGGAGGGAAGAAAACGTGCACTTGTTAAAATTGTACGCAAAATGTGAGAATAGAGGAAAAATTTATTAGTTCTTGAAATAATAATAAAGGTGCGCGTTCGCTAAATGCACAGGCGCACACATTTTGTTTTTATATTTCTCACATAATCTTCATAAATGTTATTCCTGTTCTTGTAATTATCATTATGTTTTTACAATTACAAATGCGGAGAAGAAAAAAGAAAATCTCGAGGCAGAATATCTGCAGTGGAAACAAAACACTATTCGCACTGCACGTGAGACACGCTTTCGTTTTCTACTAAAACCTTAAAATAAATGCTCTCTCTCTCTCTCTCTCTCTCTCTCTCTCTCTCTCTCTCTCTCTCTCTCTCTCTNTCTCTCTTTCTGTCTCCCTCTCTGTCATCCGTAATACTTGCTTATCGCCTTTTTCGACAGTTGTATTCGACCGTCTGTCGCGTGTAAATGAACTCACCCTGTAATTAGATCAAGTAACAGGTTCAATTCACCGAATGGACACGCTCCGCGTCAGATATCGATTGCGGATTATACTATCCAATATCGCTAGCGAGCTCAATAATGAATGTCTAATTTGGATCTAATCGATAACACCGGCGCTATTACGTTACCTGTCGCTTAATTTCGTCATTACTCTAAAACGACATGCTAGAGTTATTATTCATCGTGTTTTGGCTACGTGAGTCTTTGCTGCTTCGCGACTAATTTGAACCTTGCTTTATCGAAAGATGTCATTTGGCATTTAAACAAAGTCTAAGCGAAGACATTCAGATTAAAACGAATCGTCTCACAGCGACCGTTCCTAGTGTTTTCAATTCTCTTTTATTCATTTGCTTTCTCAAGTTTTCTCAAGTTCGAAAAGAGAGAAAGAGGAGAAAGAGAATGAAACCCCAACGATGACTGATGATATTTCGTTTCTCAGACGTGAATTTTATTTAGAACGTATTCGATCGCGTACTGACATTTCTCTTCGGTATTTATGCAACGATAAGTCTGTATGTAAAGTTATTCCTAAAAATATCATGGGGACCGGCGCAATCCGGTTTTGGGAACGCAAGGGTTAATTGCGTTCTCGGTCGGCTCGTTCTCGTTGCAAAAATCGTCGCATACGCGCGAAGTTATGTCGAACGTGTGCGGCGGCAGTTTTATACGGTCGAAGTGTTTCACTCTCCCTGAGAGTGACGCGCGAGTACGGCCGGTTTTCTTGTGAAGGAATAGCGCGTTGGCACGTGGTAATCCTTGAAAATCGGCACATTCGATTATAAAGTTGCGAACGTGCGAGCAAATGTGCGGCGCGAACGAACGAACGTGAGCGAGATGCATTCATACTCCCACGCGACACTCGCCTGCACATTCGCATCGGACGACGAATGGCCACATTGCTCATCAACGAACGCATTTTTTTGAGATAACGCTCAGTCGGGTTATCGGGCTCGCTTGATATTTCGTGCTGTCATTATTAGATCCGGCCTCGAGATTCGCTATACTTTGACGCAAAATATTGCATAGTCTTGCTCGTGTCGATGAGCGCGCATGTGTGTGGGAAACAGGCAGCCTCCGTCGTTAGAATTCCGATAGCGCGCGTGGATATCGACTCCGTTGGTTTCGAGACGTCCGTCAAGTGCAAACGAGAAAGGGTCTACATCGAGAAATGGATACGTATGGGTGTGCGTAGACGTGCCAAACCAACAGGGACAAACTTCGTAAAATGGATTAAGATGAATAAAAAAAAGTCCTTTACCATTTTGTAAACGATATGCAAAATTTCGAGTTATTAATTGTTGAAAATGGCCGTCTATAGAAGCTTCTGGAATTATTAATTCAAGCATTGTTTGCAAAATGGCAGAGAATTTTTTTATTCAATCCATTCAATCCGTCCTTACGAAGTCCCGGTTGGTCTGGTACACTTCACGTATAGAGAGTCTTATTTTGATCTTTTCCTTAACTTCTCTCGTCCTTTTCATTCAATTTCGATAACGCGACCTCGACGTTCAGGCTCTTCGGTGCACATAATTGATTTTCCTTCGTTGGTCGTGCGGAAAGTTGTACCGGATGAAATATTAATCGATCGAGTAATTAAACACGACCATCGCGCAGCGCCCGCACGCTTCGCGAGACGTTCAAGTATTAGTGGCATTCAATTAGTTGCATTCACCTTTGCACGCATTTCGGTAAATTTTCCCGGTACCTTATTGCGAACGCACGGATTGCATGAGCGCTCGTGTGGCACGCTTCTTGCCAAATTGCGATCAGCTGCTCCGGCATAAATCTCGACCGATGTCAACGGAATATCTTCGCGGAATAAACATACACGAGAAGGATGAGTAGGGGAGAGAGAAGAATTTATTGCACATTCTGGAATAAGTGCGCTAAGCCGAGGTTAAAGAAACTAACCCGCGTGGTACAGGCGCGAGAATTGATAAATAAAGCAATTTCCTTTCGTAATTTATTATTATTTATTGACGTTGGAAACTTCGGTTTAAGACAGGTGAGAAAGAAGAAACCTCTTCGCTATATTCTGCGTTCTGTAATTCGTCCTGGAGTCACCTTCTGGCTGCCGTCGTGGTCAGGTGCTCAATGATGCAAAAGTACGAATTGATCGGAAACGTGGCGTTAATCGGTGTCAATCGCATGTCAACCGGCAACGATTGTCGAATATTACGAGCGACATTTCCGACATGTACGTGTGTGCAACCGTCCTAATAATTTACTGTTTTAATAACTTATCCACTTTGAAGGCCGAAAATATTTCGAGAACATTGTCGTGATTTCTTGGCCACCGAATGTGCTCGTCATTGAACGATTCGCCATTGGCAAGTAGGGGGAATGACTTTGTCCTTTTCGAAAGTATCAATTGTTTTGATACTCTTGCACGTCGCGTGCTTTTTCGTGATTACGTCTCGAACCGTGGAGCGACGCGTATACCGCAGCGTTGTTTGATTTTGCCGTCGGACGAACACAATATTTTCGTTGGTTATTGAATCGCATCGGCATCGCGTTAATTAACACGCGTTTTTCCGATTAAATTCTATCTGCGTGCAAGTGTCAGTGAGTATTCGGAACCACAAAGCGGCCAGGGGCAAGATGCTGGATCGGACAGCCAGGACGCCGGGATATTTCCGAGTATGTTAATTTGTTGTTGCATATGACGAATTTAAAGAATAAGGCGATACCCCAGTTGAAAATCCACTCCGCCATTCATATTCCGTCATCGTTTAATAATAATAACAGAATGCCCCTTTAGTACATAAAAGGGTCATAACTTTATGGACTCCTGATTGTTTGTTAATTTATATAATACCTATTTCGTGCAAGGAATATTGATCCAAACAGTCGAATACAGTTTCATATATACGAACGTATAATTAACTATGCTTTCAATTATAAAGAATTTACAATAACAAATACCGGTCAAAGTTCCGCAAACACTGATATATGTTTCCCTAAAAGTGTTCTTGAACTTACCAACTTTTTCGCATTTAGACTTGTTATTCTACCAAATTCAAATTTAATCCTTTTGCTGTTTACAATCCGCTGTCTTTGCAGTTCCTTCCTTTTTAAATATCGAAATTGTATCGAAATTTCCTACGTTAAAAAAATAATAAGGAGACTATAAAAAGATAAAAGATAGAATGTTACTTACGCATTAATCTTATTATTTATTAAGTATTCATTATTTGATTACATCTTCTGTTTGTAGTTTAATAAATTACACGATTGTCACTTATTTAAATTAAGAGTAACAATGCAGGGAACACTGAGATAATGGAATACTTCTTCAACATGGGGGAGAGTGAATGACCATTTGTAGCATTAAAATAGGACAGTGTTACATAACGAGATCCCCTATTGATCCTTCAAGTTGGCAGACGATATTTGCAAGATTGACGTGGAATCGAAATTTCGACTCGGGATCGCGCTGCATGACGTTGGTAAAGCCTGTGGAAAAAAGGCATCGTGATGCGCTTCGCTTCCTCGACGATCCGTTTCGAAGGACAATCGAACGGGGTCAAAAGTCCTCGTGTTGCTACGCGAAACGTTACGAAGCCATGGAAACGAGCTGGTCGCGCAAGCGCATTTTCTCTCTCTGCCTCCCGTCCTCTGAGCTCCCTCACCCCGCCCTTCTCTCTGTTTTCCTCGATTTCCGGCCGACCAAGCCGCGAGTTTTCCCGCTTCTCAGCATCGGAACCTCTTTCGCTTCTTCGTCTCGATGTGTAACACGCTCTGCCTTCATTCTGCACGTTCAACGCGCGTTTCTTCCCTCGATTTAAACATTTCCCAATTGTTTAATATACGAGCTTCTCGGGGAGCATCGATCGAATCGACGTTTCTCCTTTTGTCTCCCTTCTGTCGACTCAAACAGTAAAACAGAGAAAAACATCGGAGACAACAGATCGGTTGTTGTATTCAGCAGGGCAAATATGGTTGATTAATTTCTCTTCTCTCGCATTCGATCGGTGAACAAGTCGATAATGGTCAATCGTGCCGGCGGATGATCTTTCTATCTCTCTCAAGGGTGTATGTGCGGCGACGCAGGTGAAAATGGCGATGTCGTAACAGTTACGGCTGTTGACCGCTACGAAAGAACGAAAGTCGTGTTCTTGACACGCGAGACTTTCTCATTGCTCCCGTCCCGATATTACGAGCGGCATCTTTCAGACGAGTCGCATCGATTACCGCCGACCGCTAATTGGCTCGTCGATTACTTCCGACTGCTGAAGTAATTGAAAGACTTTGTCCCCCGCTCATTTCTCTCTCTTTGACGTTAAAAGCGGTATTTTTACGGTGCAACGACAATCGGGAGAGAAAAATTGAAATCGTAAGATGACCGTTCGTATGATCGATCACGCCGCGAATATTAGGTCAAACAGTGCGATCTAAGTTCACCATTCGGCTCGGCTAAAAATGGTGCCGCTGTTTGTTGACTTCAAGGATGACTTGGATCAATTATTCGCGACTAGACACAGTGGCACGTTTTTCCCGCGATCGCATTGTAAAGACTACGGTCTTGAATCTCGATTCCGCGCGACGGTTACGTTTACATACGATATATTTTGCTACATGTCCCGTTCGATCCGCAAATCTCGTGTTACACTCGTCGCTGGTTATTCGTGATTTATTGTTTGACAGTGAGAGACTCGGTTTCTCGGCCGATTTCGTCAGAGCGTGAAATATTATATTAGGTGTACAATTGAAAAAGTTTTCTGTTAAAAACAGTCCACCGAAATGTTGTGATCGAGCGGAAAAATATTCAGATCTCAAATGATCATTGTAGAATGTGCACACCGAACAAATTAGGGAGAGAGGGAGGTTTACTCGCAAAGCCTGGCTTCCCGGTCTCGAAGAACTTGATGTATCCGTTTATGTTATTTAACAATTTCACGCACGTTGTCAGAGGGCCGGTAGCCGCGTAGATTCACGGTGGATTTACATAACGTCGATTCGAAGCCTTATCCGGCGTGATAGCTTCCGCGTCGGGGTTTGTCGCATCCACGATGCATCACCGCGCTTCATTTTACACGCTCGATAGCCTTTTGATTGGCAGCGCCTGCAGTCTATGGCCTTAATCGAGAGCGATTTCCAGCGACAAAACCTTTCTCTTCTGCACCATTTGTACGATTTACCGTTGCACTCGGGCTGTGCAATTATCGTCAGCCCTGCTTGAAAATCGTTCTGTTCGAGCGAGAACGCGACGCGAGTAAAAGCCGTAAAACAAGACTCTCTGTTTCGCCCGGACTAATTTACAGACGCGAAAAATAAGAAGGTGCTTACAAATCGCTTCGTTATGAACTCCGTATTATGCGATCGCTCCCAAATTTATCTCGCGACGATAAACTTAACATAAAAATGATGGAAACTATTATTCCGGCGCGGACTTCTCGGCGAAAGTTCGTCAACGATCCGTGGTTTTCCGTCGGATCCTCGGCGAATACATCACCGCGCTTCGCTGCGCGTATCTCGCGCGATAGTCTTTTGATAGCGGGGGGCCTGCAATCTATAGCCTTAATCGAGCAATTCCAAACGAGCGACCTCAAACTCCTCCTTCTCCCGATTGCACTTTAGCCTACGCCCGTGCAAATCGAGATGCAACGGCGACCACTTGGGAATGCACTCGATCCGCCGTCTCGTTCGCGACGAATTCAACGAGAATTCGGGGAATTCTGGGATCTTAGGTCCGACCGAAAATCCCGAGGAAAGAGAAAAATTCCCGTCCTACGTTAAGACCGGCTGAATTAAGTCTCCAAAAGTCTCGTGCCCCTTTGATGCTACGAACGGGAAATTATTTCCCGTCTTTTCCACTTGGAGATTAATATAGAATTTAAAATCTCCTCCCGAGAGATCTAAATTCCCTTTGTAGCATCAAAGAAGCACAATAAAGGATCTTACTTAAGAAGACTTAACCCTTTTATCGATGAAAGAGAGTTCGGAATACTTCAGGATCTTAATGTAGAACTAAATAGAATTAAAATGTCGGGACGCGCGAAATATTTGCGAGCCGGGAGAAGGACGTTCGTAACCTCAGATCGCAAGAGAATCGCCGATACTTTGTGGAGCAAACAATATTCTTTAATCAGTGGTGGGTGAACCGCGCGTAATCGGTGCGCTCTGTATGCCTGTTCTGCAATTTTGTGCAGTAATGTCGTTATGTCGGCGTTGCGCAAGTATAATATATAGTAGAAAAGCCGCGCAACGACTACGTAACGATAAAGACGCAGTCGTTAAACGTTGCAGAATAGGCCTGCTGGAAGTCGAAAATTGCGCTTCCTCGTTCGCGCGACGCGGTATTACTCGCTTTTGCTCGCCGAAAAGAGAGCAGTGGGCCGAGATCCGTCGGCGAATTGGCGAGTCACGCGGCTTAATGCCTCGCAGATATCTCGACGAGCTATAAAGACGAGTAAAAGCGAAGAAAAAAGAAGTGCCTGACGTAATTCCTACCGCCGCTGTCGTAGAGGAGAGCGGACTAATTAGACGTTGCGCGCGGAGCGTCGCTTCTACGTGACCGCCGCGAAGGAAAATTTTCTCAGTGTCAGTTCGATGTCGTTACGGAAGCAATATCGAAGCGATTAGAGTCTAAATATAAGTGCTCTTACGTAAGAAATCAAGTGTCTTGTTAAGCGTGCACCGCGTCAATTTTTCGTCGAGACGACGGAGATCTCTGTACAAATTTCAATTGTCCTTTCCATTTTCTTTTTCCCCCCATCGTGTTCGCTTGTTACGATTGTCGTATTATTTTTCTAACACGCCTGCACCTATTATAATAATTTATGTTCGATTAACGATGCAACAGTCGTTCGAATTATCGAGCGACATAGGAGTGTCTTGGATCGCGACAAAAGACTGCAGACTCGATATTTGTTATATAATCTTGTCTACGTACAGAGATATCTCTCCCGATCGTATTTCCTCATTTTTAGCACCAAAAGAGCACAGTAGAAGACCTTCGAACATTAACGAAAGTTTCGATTCGGGAACCGAGCGACACATTTTTGGCGAAACAACGACAGACTTCGCGGTCTCGATTCTTTTTTTTTCTTTCACGATGACAATTCAATATTTTCTTTCTCCTTTTTTTCTTTCACGATGACAATTCAATAATCTATATCTTATCCGTTATGCAGATAGAGCGTTCGCTTTAATCTTATCCGCGCGCCTTAACAACGCCGGTGATGATCTACGATGGAGCCGCGAGGCGGAATTATTTTCGGGAAAGATCGAAGATCGCTTTTTCATTTTTATCGCGACAGGGGGAGGTCTGCGTTGCGACACTGTGTCTCTCCCCTGGCCGGCCCGCCGTTTATCTGATTCTAACGCGATGATCTATACGCCATAACTTCGAGGGGGCTACCTCACCCCCTCGGGGGCATCGCTCGTTCGTCGAGGAGAGTGAGGTCGCGCGGATCGAACGATCTAGATCCGTGGCCGACGTAAATCGCCGCCGATCTGTCTGAGAAGCGATCGATCTTTCGCGTATCTACGGACACACGAAAATATTTCACGGTCGATCTGTGGCCGTTTCATCTTTTTTCTCGAATGGAAGATTGAACAAAATGTTTTCGCGCGTCGAGATCCAAGGAATCGAGCGAATATATGAAAGAACCCTTGGAACAAATTGCGGAATATTTTTACAAAGGCGTTATTTTGACTCTCTCTTTATAAAAAGGACGAACGACGTTGAGCTTTAGTATCGATATTTTTATTCGACGCACGTTGACAATCGAGCGCGCTGCTTTCGTTGATTTAAGTGTGATATATCGAATTGAAAATTAAGATAAAAGTTTCATTGAAATTAAATCGAGACTTGGCGTTTTAGGAAGCATCTGTGCATGCAGGCTTCCCCAAAAACAAATCCATTATTTATCCGAGCGCGGCGGGTTTGAAACAAAGTCATTACGTATAAAAGGCTGAACGTAGTCATGTAAAATCCACTAGCGCACGCGAGCTATTCCCAGGTTCTACGATCGATATTAGAGAACTAGCCGTTAAATTCTCTCGATGCATCGCCGCGCTCGAAACATCGGCCTTGGCCGGATGCGCTCGTCAACGATTCCGCATCCTGGGCATTGATGACGTCGCCCGTCGTTGTCCAAGGGTCGGAAAACTCGGAAGCAAACGAGACTCGTGCCGATACGCACGTAAACCGCCAACGCGCGTACCGTCGCGCTACACAGCTTCTATATATCTGTGTGACGGGCGCGTATTTCCTCCAGCCGTGTCATGAAATTATCCCTTCCCACCTGTCATTACAAAAATGCTCATCGACGTAACGAAGCGAGATTATATTGCAACGGATTATCCCTGATTTTCTATGAGAAGGTGTTTGCAAATCCTAACGTCGCGCCGATTGTTATTACACTCTACATTGAAAAATGGACTTTTGTAACTGTTACCAAAATATTTCATACGCATTACGGTTGACGATATAACTTTTACTCGCGTCGATCAAATGTATTACGGAGATAATATAAGTTAGCGCAATCAAATTATTTGTCCAATTTCTTCTGGTTTCTGGAAAAATTTTCACAACATATCAAATACAAAATATGTTAAATTAATACGTATGTTAAAAATTTAACGCAAAATTTGAAAATGTTTTTTTACCGCGCCGCAACATTCAGAGTTCGGTAGGTAAGGCGCTACATTATAAATGTGTTATTTTAGCCGAGGCTTTCCTTATACATTTCTTGCCGTCATTTAACACGATTTGACTTATAATTTAATACGAGCGAACGTTTTAAGTGATCTAAAACGGCAAGAAGCACGGTAAAGAAAACTTCAGATAAATGACATTTATGTATATGGAAAAATAACACATTCGGATGGATGCAGTGTAGACTGCGGCATTGAAAGTCCGAGATTTCGTAGGAGCAACTTTTTTCTCATCTCTATTTTTATCAAGGTATTAAATTTTTTGGTCGCAGTAATCAAACGGTTCGTCGAGCACATATTAACCAAATGATTAGGTCTAAACCTAAATCTGGTGAAATTAATTTTCCAATCTATCGATATATATCGTGTACACATTGTTCCCGCGCGACGGTTATTCGCGCAATATCAGTCGAAAATTCGCTTTGTCCTCGGAACGCATTCGCTCGATGACACCTTGTATAACTCGCTGTCGTGCACGCTCCTCGTACGTGCACCGTCGCTCGTACGCGGGCTCTCTGCGTATCAGGTCGGTCGATTAAACTAAAATTAACTCGTCCAGTTCGCGCGAGCGGGTTCCCTCTTTCGGAGCACTTTCGAGCGTCGCGATCGCGTCCTGGAGAGAGGGACTCCCGAGGACCTTTTAATCTCTCCTTCGCGCGGTCCCAACTAATTATTAATTACAAGTTTATTATTAACGACGATCGAGATGTCTTTCCGTTAACAAATGTGTAATTTTATAGTCCCCTCGAGGCGCTCGTTCCAGTCTCGCCCCGACGCGAGTTTTTATGAAACCGATTGAGATCAGTGATTAGCTCGGGCTTCACTTTGGCCTTCGATATCCATCGTCAGACGCGTATCTTTACAGCTTCCTCGAGGCGAAAATCCCACCTCGCTCCTGTCTCGATCTATTCGAGAACGTACTCCTGTTTCCGTCGCGCTATTTTTCACCTGAGCAGTCTACAAATTATCTAAACTGATACTTTCTAATCTTCTCATACCGAAATTTCGGAGCTCCGAAATGGTACCACCCCTAATAAACGTGGGTTTTTTTCCTTCACGGTGTCGCGTCCTTCTCGACTCGCTCGCGATAAAATCATTCGTCCGCGGCATTCTTAAGTAGACATTTTTGCAATTCCGATGAATAACTCCCGGCTCCTCAGACGAAACTGCGCGTCTCTCCACGGAGCATTTCGGATTTTCATGCGTCGTTTCGAAAGCCGTGACTCATTAACCCGCTGACCCGGCGTCTATCAACTTTATGCTTCCCATTATTCGCGCGACGCGTGAGGAAGCGAGTGAACTCGGGTCGTCGCGAGCGCGTGTTAAGGAAGTGCACCGTCTTGTCTGGTCGCTTTTAACCTTTCGTAGATACTTTAGTAGTCTAATATACAACGGGACGATTCTATCGATTCGTCGCGTGACACGTCGAGCCCCGAGTGTCGCAACGCGCGATTTTGATATTCTTCTCGATTTAACGTCCCGACCGAAAACACAATTTGCGCGAAAAATCGGCCCGAATTTTCGGGATCCCAAACTCGCGGATGGCTTTGACGAAACTCGGACTCAATTTCCGCCGCGGTTATTAGCCTACGGCCGCATTTCGGGCTGCACGCCGGGATGCACGGAGCTGCATTGATTCGCGCGGAGGTCATGGGTAATGGAGTGCACCGTCACGTTGCTATGGGAAATTCGGGATTCCCCGAGGATGGCCGTCCTTCCTCTCGGACGGCCGTTGCTTTACATCCGATTACACAGCTCGATCGCGGACGGTCCGGATAAATTAATTAACGTCGAATCGGCTTGAATTAACTCGCCGATTGAATTCCCATCAGGTTTTTATTTCGCTCGACCCGCATGAAAAATTTCCTGCGATCTAATTTGGATCCCGAAATCCGATTTCCTTAAATAATTACGGAATTTAGGTTGGAAAACATCTAAACGCCCACAGGTTCTCGTTGCGAGGTGTAACGTTTTAAACATACGTGGATAAACGATTCGGGTAAACAATTACTCCAATATTCTTTAGCGAATTTCCACTCGAATTAAGTAAATATTCAGCTCTTTTTCTACATTCAAATAATAATCTTGGATATTATATCACAGAATTTACGTCGTATTCGGGAAAATCGCAAGAAATTTCTATGCGAAGGCAAATCACGGGAGGATTTGAAGAATTTCCAAGGCGAAAAAGACGTCCCAGCGGCTTCGTCATCGAAGGCGATTATGCGTTTAATTATCGATGTCCGAAGTATCCGCGAGTTACATAATGCAACGCGCGAGTCTACTCGCACGTGATTTTGCAAATTGCAACGTGATAATCGAGCACGACGTCTTCTCGCTAATCCCGCGCCTAAGCAGCCCGGCGATCGGACAATTCGCGAGTAATTAAGATAACACGTCGGCGTTGCATCCCGCGACTGAACGGAGTAATTTCTGCGCGTCTCAAAAATTCCGGACGTATTCGGCGTGCTCGTTTAGCAGTTGAACGCGATAACAGCTCGAGTTACACGAGATCTCGTGCTCGCTCCGCTCGGTCATTAGTTACTTTAACTCGGCGTAACCGTGCGTCAAATGTCCACAATACATTTCATTGTATCGTTATTTGTTATTGCGCTGAGAGAAAAATATTTCTGACTATAGTCATCGTAGTGAAAGAATTATTTTTCTAGTAAATGTTATCATAGTCAGTGATAATACATGCAACTTGCTGTTTTCGTGGTTGAAACGAGTCGAAAATAACGATAATCTCTCTCCGCATATCAGATTCAAATTAGGCGAGAATCCGAACTTTTGAACTCTACATTAAGTCTTCAGGAGGAAGAAAACGCATGGGAAGTTATTTCTCCGCTCGAAGACTTAATGTAGGACAAAAATTCGAGTATGCTTTTTCGAAGTACTTTGTCACACTTGCGTAGCGCCTGTTGTTTTTTTTTTCGTCTTGATGGAGCGATTAACGCAACGAAATTCGGGTTACAATAACTGCAGCTGAGCCGTGATTTTTCTAACGCAACATTTCTCGGTACAGATAAATTAACGCCGAGCCAGCGTGTTCCATCGGCGAGCGTCGCGTTTGTCGCTTGGAGTTTTTATAAAAGTAGGATTAAAGGATACGAAACTGTGCTCAAACAAGACGACACGGCTTCCGTCTGCGCGACTTCCGTCGGTCGCTAAATTGCGACAACGTAACGCTGACGCGCTCGTATAATACGAACGCTTCGCTTTTTGCTCCGTTCTGTTCGCGCGGCGTATCGCACGCGCAATTCGCGGCGCAGCCTCGTCGTCGAAAACAAACCTTCTCCCTCGGTGTTTGTCTCCCACTCGGAAGTATCTAACCCTTACGGACCTTTGGGTATTTTTAAGTTCAACAACAAGCAACGTAAAAGTGAAATAACGTCTCTCTTCTTTTCGCTTTATCGACGGCTGAAAATGAATGTACGCGGATCGCTGGAATCCGCGATCGTTCGCGAGTCGTTGAAATTCGCGCGTAAACACTCGCCGGCATCCGGGGACCCTCGGTTTTTGTCTCGTGTTGTTTCAGCTGCCGATTCGGCCTGTATGTCGTTCGAAACGATGGAACACGATCTCGGAGTGCTACAAGTATCTAGCGATACTGTTGATCGAAACCTTGAGATCTAATCGAGTTCGCACAAACAATCTCACGGACAATGTTCTAAATTAATTCACTTATTTATTTACAGGCAAGAACAATGGAGAAATGTGTAGGAACTTTCTTTCTATCCTTGAAGACTTAATATCGAAGTATAATTGAAAAGTATCATTTCTTTTTCAATCTTATTTCGACCCAACGCACTCATATCGATTGCAACGTGCACTACTCCAACCATGATTTTTCCCTGAAATTGAATGGCCGAAAAATATGTATTCATTCGGGCGACGCGCGTGGAGGGAAGAAGCTCACGCGTAATCACGACGATCGATCCGCCGAATTTCGATAAAGGGCACCGGGTCTTCGCAAAGGGACGACTGTATTGCGTGGGCGGCCCTGTGACCTTGAACAGGACGTGCCTCTCACGATGCGCACGCGCGCCCGCAGGGTTCGATCATCCTTCGTCGCCAGGGACCCTTCGCCACACCGCTGGCTCGGAAAGTCGCTTTTCACTTTCACGTCCCTTTCCCTGTCCCTTCGCTCACCCGCTCGCTCGCGTCAGCCCACGCAACGCGCTTTTACGATAAGAGCGAGAGTCAGGTTCGCTCGTAAAGGGCCCCTTGGAAGGGCGCGATTTGCTCTCTTAAAAAATAAAAAAAAGGATCGTCCACTAAAGGTATTGATGTTAACGCTCGATCGAGTATGCCGATCACAAAGGGCTTCTTCCCTTCGGATCGTCTCGTTAATCGAACGAATTTCTTCCACCCAGCTGCGCGGAAACTTTCCGAGCGTTTGGGAATGATTTAATTGAGAGAAGGGAGGAGATAATTGTTTTTTAACCATTTTCATAATTATCCCGCATTTCGATTGATCACGGAGCATAAGTTTGGGAAATATTGTCTGACACGAATGAATTTCGTATAAAAGGATCGAACACTTCGAACGACATATGTAACAGAGTGAGTTGACATACTGTTCGTTGTGCGATGTATCATCTGTTTAATGACAATCTTTGGCGAACTAAATTGAAGATACTACGACAGATGCTAGGTGTCCGATCCTTTATCACAGCTGGTCTTAGATAAGAGTGATCCCCAGTTGACAGACCGATTGCGATTCGACGATCGTTTATCGTTAATCGCCGGAATCGTATTACAAGTTAGGCAACCGATCGAAGAAGTGTTAAATAAAGGCGGACGGACGATGTTTCCTTTCCTAAAAGCGTCAGTGATGTAAAATTTGTAAAAACGCTCTCACTGACAGTAACATTTAAGTGCGGGTGTGCTTTTAATATAAAATAAACTTGGGGAAACTTTTTTTCGCGCGGTGGAAATATCTTTTGTCGCACAAATTTGTCCGCCTTTGTTTCCGGGATTTATTTGCTCAATGACGCGTAGGTTTGATCGAACATTATCAACCTCCGTCAGCCATGCGTGCCACGTTAACTATAAAATTCATGTCAACGCTCGCTCTCGTTGCCCGATCAATATCCGTTGCGAAGCGGTCTCTTCGCCCGCCGCTGTTTCGTTAAACAAATAATCCGCGGAAAAACTGCGAGGAAGAGGCTTGGGAAACGAATTGCCGAAAATGTCGCGCACGGAATCATCGGAAGAGAACGACTGATCTGTTATCGCGTGAGGAACCAAAGGATGAAGTGGATTCAATTTCGGAAAATTGACGTGGGAACTCGATCGGTCTTGAGAAGATCCGTGGAGACGAAGCCCCTCGCAGTGAAATTCCACCCGAGGACCTTCGAAATTGCGTGACTTTTTTCTGATAAGAAAGCTCGAAGGCATTAGCATGCAAATTTGATTATCGTCCACAAAATGCCGCGAAAGACAAAATTCGCGACTGCTCGAATTTTTCTAGGACAGCGTTTTGATCACAGGAACAAAGAGCGAGTTCGGGCTTTGGCCGAAAGCACATGTTACCGCTATTTTCACTCCGATCATTCTCTTTCTCGATTTGATCGGGCATAACGAAGTGGCGTTTGCGAGAAAGACGCGTCTCCATCAATGAATCAGGAGGAGCTCTCTCAGTGCGAAGCTCCATCGAGTAGAGTCCTCTCTCTCATCCAGAGACGTGTATAATTTTCATCGGCACGCGCTCTCCTCCTAATCCGTTCTTTGTTACGCGATGGGCAGGATTCTCGCGTTCGGCAGGAAATTTCCATCCCGGTAGTTCGATCGGGCCGAAACGGCTCGGGGCCCCGACGTCGTCCTAGCACGAGTCTGCTCGGCGTAAAGGCCACGGGAAGAACCGAGGAGCGTCGGAGATTGCCGAGGCGGTTGCGCCGAGCATGAGCTACCCTCGGCAGCTCGCGACTGCTATGGCTATTGACCGAGCTTGGAAGACCGGCCGGTCAGCTGTGCGCCTCGCCGGCGGTGTGATATTCTGCTCCGCGGCCAGGAAGAAGACGAACCTCGTCCGTCCAATTGGAGAAGCGGGCCGATCCTCCAGGAGGAGAGACGGGCAGCTGCGTATCTGCAAGTAGAACCGAGAAGAGACTGTCCGATCTCGTCGCCGGTGGATCGCTTCGGGTGAAAGCCCAAAACGTACGCTCGCGGAAGATAGTCGCTCGGAGTAGGAGGAAGGCAGGTTGGCGACATGTAGAGACCGGCTGTGCGCGTTAGAGAGGACGAGAGGGGGGAAGGAAAAGAAAGATAGGTGTACGTACGTGCGAGGAGTGTGGTGCGGGCCGCAAAAAGTGCAGTGGACTTTTCCATACCGGAGAGGCTGCGTGCGTGCGTGCGTACGTACGTGGGTACGTGCGTACGTGCGTACGTGTTTGCCCGTATATTTTCGCACCGAACGAGGACGGGCTCCAGCCGGAAGGGATGCGTAGACCGACACCTTACCGGGTGGAAGCGGCCAACTCACAGGGAGGTCTACCTTGCCGGCTGACTCGCGGTCGGTAAAGCGTCGGGACGGCGGTGATCCGACGGGGCGTCCGCGAGCGGCAGTCGCGGCCTTCTGGTGGACGTGATAAGGACGATTCGTTCCGAGAAGAAACCGATCGGCGCGAGGAGGATACCACAGTCGTCCGATCGAGAATCCCTCCGTGATCGCGCGAGAACGGAGAAGACGGTCAATAATCCAGTCCTACGGTGATCGGATGGGAAAAAGAAAGAAAGGAAGCGTCCTTGATGGGCCGATCGAGTTGTATCGCCGGCATTGGCGGAGATTAGAGGCGAGCGCATTTTAACAGACACGACGAGGACCCTACTTGCTGATGAGCGCGTGCGATAAGCAGCTCGAGCCGCTGACTCGACGGTTGTTTCAACGCTATTAGTGACTCCCAATTCGATCCTTCACCGCGCACGTGTCGATCCTCCCGGAGAGGAAGCCTCCTGGCGCTCTTCCCAGCCGGGATTACTCCCGATCGCGCTTGATAAGCCACGAGGATCTTTGCGCGGGGCTACGCTGAAAATCGTTCGGTGTCGTTGCTTGACAAAACCGGTTTCGTTCGGCTCGGCGAATCTCGGCGTTTATACAAAGGTCGTGTGTGAGAGCGCGCGACTACGAGCGAGTGGTAGGAGTGAGATTTATGGAAAACGAATTTACACGAGGTCACACCCACGGGAGCGGCTCTCTCCTCCTCTCTCTCTCTCTCTCTCTGTGTGCGTGTTTCTTCTCTATCCGATCTCTCTATTAAAAATAACGACGATACGATAACGAGCGAAGAATCGCATCCCGCTGGATAAATATGCCGCGGCCTTGAGTCTCCTCGGATCAACGAACCCGACGATCAGCCAGGACTCGGGAAGGATGTCGGGCGACTTGGACGGTTCGCGGGAGGAGCATGACTCGCCTGGGAGCGGCAACGCGAAGACCTAGTTTCATGGTCGGCGACGATGAAGCGTGCCACGAGCGCATCCGTCGCGGCCGCGACGCACCATCAGACCAGGCTCCAGGAGCTCTTCGCTCCTCCGATGGCGACGAACGCCGGCACGGCGTTCCCCGACGAGCAAGGCGTATCCTCTTGGCTCGAGCCGAAGGGCTCGCCTAAGGGCAGCCCCGGCGACGCGAAATCCACGGGCATGTCGCGACTATTGGCCGTCGATTCCGACAACTACATGCTGCGCAAGGGTGCCGGTGCGTCCTCGTCGTCGGCCACCGCGAACGGCTCGCCGAGCGTGCAGCTGCAGATCCTCGCGTACGGCGACGTCGGCCAGTTGTACGACGTCGCGCGGGCGGCCTCCAGGTCGTCCAGGTGGTACGCCGCTGGTAATAATAACCAGCCGAGCAGGCAGCTCGAGGAGCGGACGACGCGCGGCGACGCGTCGTCGGACGGCGTCGAGAGCGAGCTTATCACGTGCGCGAGACCGGTGTCTTTTCATCGGTACATGTGTTGGTGCGGTGCGTTAACCGTGACGGAAGACGTCGCGAAGAGCAGGGCCGCCCTCGAAGGGCGGCGAACGGTGTGCGATAATCTATGCTGCTGCATGTGTGGTTCTCTATGTCCCGCAGAGTGCCATGCGTGCTTCCACGTCGTGTGCTCGGACTACGGCGGCCAGCACCTGTGCCAATGGAGTACTAAGGGTCACGCGTTGCCGGGCCAGGTTCACGATGAAGACAAGGTATGTCAGACCTCGCTCTGCTTCGAGACGTTCCGCTTACATTTTTACTCGTTCGGACGCACGAATCGATCATTCTCCGATCGTAAGGAGAATAATTGATCGGTCAATTTGCTTGTGTCTTACCGCCTTGCACTCGCGCCCCTGTTCTTCTTAGCTGAATTAAGTTGCACACGAGAACTTTTTTCGGGCTAAAACAAGTGTATATCAGACGCGATGAAAAAATTCAATATAGAAGGTGAGGGGCAAGAAGTTAAATTTCGACGTGTGAACGCTTCAATTCGCGATAAAGAAAAGCAGGAACGTCCGTTCTATTCCTTATCATTTATACGCTTATAGGATAGTTTGGTAGTTGAGCTGAAAGTTAATCTTCAAAATATACAAATGAAAGTCAGTTTAAATCGATCAATAATTATGAAAAAAATGATAAGAGTGTTAATGATGACTGTAGGGATTCGTTAGAAAATAGTAAAGGTGATCATTTCGTTTTAAAACGCTCTCTGTCCCTTTCATTGTACTTCAAACTATGACTTATTCCCTTTAATTTAATTTCTTGTTCCTTATTCCATTCATTGTTTCTGAAAGTATATAACCTACCGTTGAAGGGGAAAGGAACGGAGTTCCAGAATAACACTATTTCAGCTAGAACGCTAAGAACGGGTTTCATGTCCAAATTTTCTACGCCTCGGTTGTGTTATCGATTCGCGACTCGATCCTCGTTATCGATTCGAGATTTTCTTCGAAATTTTCATAAATTTTAGCTGCATTTTCTCTAATCATATTTAGGATTTTTATGAAAAACTACTATTAAGGTACTAATGTAGAAACGTTATATAACAATTTAAGAATTATCGATCACTTTCCGTTTTAAAAATATAACCATGAGAAATTTACAACTTATAGTAATATCCGCAATATATACATGTAGGAAGTATTTTAATATTATATATTTCAATATATCACTTTCTATTACGTGCCTTTATTACCTCAGCTCAATTAACGTATAAATAAAACATTAATAAGAAAAATAAGAAATAAATAATATTTCCGTGTTTGTAATATTATATTTGTTTTAATTTTGCGCATAAAATTAACATTTATTATTTAGTTAAATAAAATTATAGACAAACATTTTTTATCAGTAAATAATAAACTTATGTAAGGATTCTTTAATATCACCATTGAAAATCCGACATTCTACGGACCAATTACTTTAAATCGCTCGTTTCGCTCAATTATTGTATTGAATATTCTTCGGTGACACATCATTGATTCCACGACTATCTTGCACAACATATCTACTTTGCAACATCGACCGGCTTTATTTTGCATAGCATAATACTCTGCAATACGTCGGCCGGCTCGTCTCACGGCTCGTAGCTCTTTCGCACACACAGACGTTTCGTGACATTTTTAGACAGACCGAATTATCTCTCGCGCATGCACTATCACAGTTCGGTGAAACAAAAGCGTGCAGAAATCTTGCGCGATGCTCGAGGCAAACTCGTGATGCGAAAAATCTGAATGGAACAGCCGGCTTCTCTTTTATATCGAAACGTCGCACAGCGGGTGAAAATGTGCGATCAAGATCAAAGCTCGAAAGTAACGTATCTTGTGATAAGAATTTATCTAAGCGATTATGTTTGACGCATTCTGAGCGAAGCATTAGAAATTCGAAAAATCTCGCCGTGTACGAAAAAAAAATGCTAAATACAAGTAAATAATTACTACAGTACTCCTTAGCCACAATATTTACTTGGTATAGTAATATTTACTTGAGTGGAATGTATTTAATTCAAATAAAAATTTGCTAAGGAATAATTAAATATTAGCTTTCAAATAAAAATTCGCTAAGGAATAATTCCAGCGCTTTTCTTACGTACCGTTGTACATAAGGAAAAGTATTTCTTCTTCGTAACGGTAGAAAAAAATTCTCCCGAGAATTTTCTTCGTCTGGATAAATCCTTCATCCTCTGACCTTTTGCTTTTTTTAAATACATAAAAATATCTCTTATTATTGCTCGGCGAAAAGATGTGTGTGCCGAAAGAGTATAAATCATGAGAATAAATCACGGATTACCGCGATATTCCTGACACTGGTTTAATGGAATCTCTCGAAAGTTTTCGACTAGATCCGAGCGGCGGCTCGAGAGAGAAACTGATCTATTTTAGTGACTTTGTCATACGCCTCCATATAAGAGAAAACCTAACTGTTTCGATGCCTGTCCAGGCATAAGGAAATTTCCACTATCGCCGCTACCTGTCGGCTACGAAAATCCATCCCAAGGCGCGTATCTAGCCGCGACTTTTACATAAAGCGCGCGAACGACGTTTCGTTATCAGGGCGAGACCTGCTCGATGGCGTAACGACCTAAATTTGACGGCATCAAACCAAGGGGAGGGGGGGGGGGGGNAGGGATCCGAATATTGCCCTCATTTTTTCGTAAGCTGAAATAAGTGAACGCGCCTGTCTTTTTTGTATACACGAGAATACTTGTTTAAATTGCGTTACGTAAATAATCATTCCCATCTCCTTGCGCTATCGTTCGATTGGAAGTCGCGGATGAAAGCTACAATGAGATCAATCATGCGAACATGGGCAGCAATTAATCGCTCCTTAAATCTCTTAATTGACGTAAAAAAGAAAAAAAAACTGAAATGGCCTTTCACGGCGATGGATCGGTACGTTATACGGGTCACAGATGACTGAACGGATCAAGTGGAGTAAGTTCGATGCATTTATCTCTAATCGGCGCAGTGCACGACTCGTTTCTGGAGATGATGCTAAGGAGAGGAACGATATTCGATCTTTAGGACAGGCGCGAGGCTTTTAATCTTTCGTATAATCGTTAGACTATTGCTCCGATCATCGTGGTGCGCAACTTCCCAACGCGAAGTTGAACGAGTCAAAAGTGATTTTCGCGCGTATCGTTAGACTCGTCGAAATAGAACAGATCCTTCCGTGATTTAACCCTCGAATAACAAGGTTTCAACCGGCAACCATTTTGTAGTTTTCTCAACTAATCTTGTGGACTGGGCGCTCTTTATTCTCACAACAAGTTAAAAAATATTCAAAATATGCACGGAAGAAAAGTTCGGTTGAATTTACCAAATATTTCTGGTTATAAGAACTGAATTTGGGTCACGGAAATCCTGCTTCCTCCGATCAAAACGGTTCGTTCACTTTGCTAAGTTCAAATAACGCTTCACAAGAAGATTAGAAAATGGTCGATCCAACCTTGTTATTCGAGGTTTAAATTCGCGAATTCGTTAATAAGAAACTCGCTTTTCTTCCTCTCGAAAGAGAATCTTTCTGTCTCCGCCCCGGTACTTTATCACGACAGGATTTCCGTCGCGGATGATAACTTCCGCAAAGTAAATTCCCACATAGCGAACGCGCTAAACTGACGCGGCTGGAGCCGTAAAAATTGGCGATTCGATCCGTGGGATAGCGTGAGATGGAGGCGATCCGGACGGAGATTAATCGAACGCGCGCGGCTGGCACGGATTATTCGGACGACGGGGCTTATCTCGCGGCTGTCATCACGATCGCGGACTCGGGGTTACGACGGGAGGTTACGTTTTCTTTTTCCCTCGCTTTTTACGCTTTCGCTTTATCGGCCTCCCGATAGAGACCGGCACATGGAGGCTTCGCCTCTCCTCTCCTCCTTCCGTCTCGTCGCGCGATCGCGAAGCGATTTATCTAATCGGCCGGTCGCGTGGTACCTTAAACTACGGCCCGTTCAACGCCTTATCTTTGAGATCGAGAAAATCAGAAGACGTTTCGCGCACGTGGCTTTTACGTAATCCTTGACGATCGGTTTGACCAGACAGTGGCACTTGTTCGCGAAAAGAATATCCGGAAAGGAGATGTTTGTTGCTATTATTATCGTTTTTCATTAAGTCTGTACTAAAGAACCGTATAAACGAACGTTACTTCTGCTGAGCGTCAATAGAGATAGCTTGTATCGTAGTCGGGAAATAATATTGAATAAAAGTATGTTCCAAAAGTATGTTCCAAAAAAAAACTGATACGTTTATTCCGGAGGAAATTACAAGATTTATCCCCCTTCTTTGCACACATACCGTGGCAAGATAACGGCGGTTTTTTTCCTTAAATTCCGTATTATATCGTAAAGCGTTATTTGAGAAACTACATTATCTATAACAATATTTCAGCTGTTAATTAAAGAAAATGCGACAGCTTGAAAAGCAGTGTCGTAATTAATCCGATAAAACGCCACTTATCATACATACCGAGACGTTAGATATCTCGAGATTTCATCTATGTATACGTCCGAAGAAATCGAAATTATTCCACTTTCGTATTTTTATTCTAATTCAGCCGATTAACGAACTATGATTCCTCTAATCTGATACGTAAGTCATCCTACAAAGTGATTCTAGAGTTGCAATTTAGAAAAGAATCAAAACGGTAATTGTGCATTGAAAGATAAAATATCTAAAAAAAATACAAAATGTTTATTCAATAAGTACTAGTAACATATTTGTTTAAATTTAAATTTTTTTAGTTAAATATATATATATGGAATAAAAATGAGTCATTTTCATATATATAGGATAAAGAAAGTTATTTTTATGAAAAGCCACATATTTAAGAAAATTTATATTTTCTCTCGCTTAAATTATTTTTTTTTTTCAATGTAGAAATATAAATAAATGTAGAAATATATATATTATTATAAGTGCGTGCGCACGCGCGCGCGTGTGTGTAATTAGTACCCCCACCGAGTAAATATTGTTTATTTTTTCTCTCGTTGTGCATCTCCTTCGAAAATCTCGATGATAACGACACACACGTGTATCGACTGATGAACGGGAGACACTTTAAGAGCCATTATTCACTTTTCCGAACGAGGACTCGATTAGTCTCGCGCGTTGAGACGACGAGTTTACGTCACTCGTCGTCGATTATCTTTCCAGGCCTGTTTCAGTATGTCTTTTTATAATTTATACAGTGCGGTCGGGACGATCGCCAATAGCGCAAAATCAGCTTTAGATATGCGCTCGTGTGACATTTGCACGTTACGTACGTACAATATGCGGGCGGCGATCTTCCTAGATACTTGGTACGCAAGTGGACTTGGCTCGATCGCTGATTCTTATGCCATCGGTGCCCACCTACGTCTCGCTTCTTTTTTGCAGCCCGTCAGTGAATGGACGTCATTAAATGTCGTGGAATGGATGTCAGCCCTAAACCTGTATCGCTATGCGGACGTCTTCAAGTCGAAGGACATCAAAGGCAGCGATTTGCCTCATCTGGATCGGGAGAAGCTCATGGTGAGTCGCTTTAATTAGATATTACCATATTGATAATGATGGTCGTTTTAAAGGGAAAATCCTCCAAGGAGGATCGTGAAACATTTCAAGCATACGGGAGTGAGCGATATCGTTCGGTGAGCCGACGTTATAAATTTTATAAGAATTCGCCCCGCTCCCTCTCGAGTCGCCTCGATGTCGTAGTAGTCGGCATCGAAAATTCTTTGGCTAGTACTCCGGAGAGGCGATGACCTCGAGTCGAGAGTATCTGGACGACGTTTTCCTTGGCCCGTTGACCTTGTAATTGCCCTGTAGCGTCCGCTAGTGCGCCACAGTCGAGTCTTTATCGAATCCTCCTCTTCCCTCTTCTCTCCTCTCATCTTCCCCCTGATTTTTCTTTATCGCCAATTACGAATGACGCGAGCTTTCGAGCACTTTCGGCTCAGCGGTATAGCCGACTATTTTCTTCTGCTCGCCGTGCGAAAAACTTGACGTTTGACTTTATGTTCGCAATGTTACATGCTCATTTGAAATCTAATGCGACGCTGCAGGAACTGCAGTTAATAAAATTATTCTCAACAGACGCATCGATTCCCGGGATGCAATTATCGCGCTTTTTATTAACGCACTGCTAATAGCCGCTAATAATTCATCCAAGGCGGCCGAAGCTGTTCGATTAACAATTTTTGAACATCTGTGCGTGGCTATTATCTCGCGTCTATTTTAATCCGGTGCAATCACGACGCTTTCTGTATCGCTATCAGCGCCGAGACACTGTGGTGAAATTATTGCGTAGCGCACGAAATGTAAAATTTATAATTTATCGCTCCACGGAACGTATCGTGAAAATTCGTTATTTATGATCTTTCGACTTTATGGTGTTTCGTCATCGGTGTGACGATACATTTATTATCACGCGTGATATTATTTTGTATCGGAAAATTTTCCAGCAGTAATGGAAATTCTTCGAGTCAAGAGTTTCGCTCAATAATCACAAGACATTAATTGCGCGTGCAGAATTGAAGGGAAAAAAATATTTATATATTTTTTTTTTCTCTAAACTTAGCAGAGGATAAGATACGAAGCATACATCTTATGCGGTCGATAACAGTGAAACAATATTAGATAAACGCCGTCGGCGTGAAAAATCTAGGCATATATCGCCGTGAAACATAAAATTTCACAAAATATATACGAAGCGGTAAAAGCGATATTATCGTCGGGCGTAATCGTTTTTATGTCCGCTGACTAAACTCTCGGTTCATAACGATGGCAGTGTTAAATAAACGCTGCCGCCGTAGTCGTCGCGCATTATATGAAATTCAAGCGCTACGAAACTCAATCTAGAAGTGCTTTTCCTTACATCGCGAGAGTCTTTTATACTCCGTGACTAGAGGATTCATTCGTAATGATTCAGTGGCGTAGATAGGTTAGTCGGGATAGCACGCCCGCCCGAGGCTCGTCGAATAATTCCCCTGTATCTCCCGAGTTGAAATCTCGATGCTACTTTGATGCTCTTACGGATAGCTTGCGCCTGCTTAAATGGCCCATAGACTAAAACTAAGACCTACTTTGATGACTCGTTAACTTCTCTCTCGAACCATCATTCTACGGATTTCATTTTGATGCTATCTTGAAGCTACAAATGCTCTCGATATTTCGATCATTAAATTAAATTTATGGGTATTCAAAATAACCTGTTTTGATGCCGAAAACAGCAAAAACGGACATTTGAGATATCATCGTGACCAAAATGGCAGTAAATTATATCATTAAAGTTAGACCCATATACACGGAAAATAAAATTAACTCCCACAGTTAAAAACTACCTATCCGTATATCTGAAATTTAATTATCTAGTTCTTAGCTGTGGCAGCTAATACTTGTTTTCTTTTTTGTGTACGATTGTAGTTATAAGAATTAACATAGGGCGAAAATTTCGATTCGAGTAAGCTTGAGTGAAACGTTCATTCTCTTGCGAATGGCACACAGAAAAGAGTCTCACAGTTGTGCTGTAGAATTTGAGGGAGAATTTCGAGCGGGCCGGTCTCTCACGCTTTCGACAATTTTCCCCGCTGTATCGGGAAATCGAAGGTGGAATCACGCGTCAGCTAGCGCACGGTAGGCTACGCCGCTGCAACGATCGCATCCGTACGTGCGTTTTCCCCGCGCGCGTTACCACGCGCCGCATTATCATAATTACGCGCGCGGAGTAACGGGTCGAAACGGACAATCGAATTACTCGACCGGCCGTATTGGCCCGAGTTCTCGCGCCGCCGTCGTGGGAAAACGGGCGTTTCTTCGGACCATAATTGCCCGCGTTTTCCATGTAATTACGCGGGCGGGTAATAAAAGCGGTTTGAATAGCAAAAATCGCAAGGCGAAGTCGCGGGCTGAAAATCCGAACGAACGGGAGCGTTAATTAGAGCAGGGGGGAGGAGCCCCCGTCCGAGCTAATTAATAATTGCGCACGAACGTCGTCGCGTGAAATGAACGCCGCCGTTCTTTCGATTTTTCCGCGAGACGATCGATCCGCTCGGCGAATTCGGCCCGGCTCCTCCGGGCGAAAATGCGCGCATTGCCAAGGCTCCTTGTCCATTACCATGCTAATCGAGCCGCTACGGTGTGTGTCCGCGAGAAATCGTTTGATTCTCCCACTTGGCCTGTCCTTCGGATCAAATTCTCCCGCTATGATCGCCCGACGAGATAATAAAAGAGCGTATTTCCTTGACCCTTCCGTCGTAGCTCGCTCCAGAGATGAGCGTTTTATCGAGAACTCGTTTCTCGACCGGCGAATTGAGCGATAAATTTATAAATATTGCGCTCGCAGGTCCTATCGCAGATATATCTCGGCCTACGAGAGCGAATAATTGATCGTTGAAATCCGATCAAGATGGAGCAAACGGTGGACGTGCGAAAGGCGCCTAATTGCCGCGAAATTCTCGGAGCGTGTTTTTCTCCGCTGTCTTCGCACGACTTCTCACTCTCTCTCTCTTTCTCGTGCGTTTCTTGGCACGGAATAAAATAACGACCGCGTCGAATTTTATCGCGGCGCTCGCGCACGGCCGCGTAATATATCGATCACTTTACTTTTGCCCTGTCGCCGCTAATAATAGCGTTTGGCCCACTGCGCGTTGTGGCGCCGGCCGAAATAGCGCTCCATCGCGCCAAATACCATAATTCGGAAAAGAAACCAGCTGCCGGAAGTACTCTCTCTCTCTTGATCGGATCTCTTTGTCTCATGATGGATAGAATTGGTGCGAGAAACGAAATAATGGTACATTTTCTTTCTTCACGTCAGCTTCGAAATTGTTTATTTTTCCTTTTCTTCTATCTCTTCTATCTCTGAAGGGGAGTCGAGCTGTCTTTGAGCGAGGCCAAGGCGACTGAGTTGTTAAATTAGAATAGAAATAAATCGCAATCTTGCCGATCATACGATGACGTCCGCGGAACAGCTCATATCGCTCGTTCGTAAATGTTGCAACGCGAATACTGGGTCGAAATTAACGAAGAACTCGGAGGAGCTGCATGCGCGACATTGCATCGGCCGATGTGGGTCGATTAAGATAATACGATTAACGCGCGACGATTATCGCACCGAGCGCACCCAAGTTGCAAAATTACGACTCACTGACGCACATCGCTCTGCACTGTGCGAAGATTACGCGCATTTTTATTGTCGATTAGCCTAGGGAGACTTATTAACACTCGATGATTTTAATAGGCACCACGAGTGAATACGACATTTTTATCGATTTATTGTTGCGATGTGTCTGAATCGCAATCAAGATGCAGTTGTAATGCGTTTTCTGCGAGAAACGTGTATATGCGCTTGTTGTTTGAAATAAAATTGCGTTGCACCTGCCAATTACCGCGCCAATTATCGTCGTTTAATAATGATAATACTTATTAGTCGACTTATCTGTAACTTGCGTTAGAAAAAAATTACACGGAAAATGCAGTTGAATGACTAAAAGAATAGACAACCAGCTTTGCAGCTAGTATTATTATCTGGCCTTCGATAGAAATTAAGAGTGCAAATACAAATTATACATATGTATGTATATAATTAAGAGTACAAATGCAAATTATATATATGTATGTATATACTAATTTAATATATAGACGCTCGTAGAAACACGCGAAAGAACAAAAGCAATTAGCTGAACGCAGACCGTCCCGTCGTCGAATGCATGCTCGTACCACACGCCGGAATGCCGCAAAGGTGGAAGCAATTCAGGCGGCTGATTTCACAAGTTTACTTAACAATTGGCGAATATTGTCGAATTCGTTGGAACTCCCTCAAGTTCGGTGGCGTTGCTTCCGCGGCCGACGATCGAAGACGTCGTCAGTTCGCATGTCGTTAACGCGCGAGATGCGCCAAGTGACTTCCACCGGCGATCGCCAAGGCGCCTCTCGGACTTCCCGAAGGTCTCCATTACGCGAATGCGAGCCGCATCGCTAACTCGTGGGGTGCATTGTACCTCACGAGTGCAGTGCAGGTATTGTGCAGCGGCGCATACCCGACACCTGTTGCCTCGGGAAAACGAGATGCCTGCCGGGGAAGAGAGAGAGAGAGGGTCGTAACGACGCGTATAAATTACGATCGCCCGTTCGGCGTGTGTTCACCCTTTTACGAGCGCGGTGCTCCCGACTCCTCAACGTCTCTCTCGACTGATTTACGCCGCGGTACCCGCGAATTATCTCCCCTCTTTTTGCGATATCGCCACACTTGGACAGTATTTTCCGCGGCTACGTCCTCGAAAAGGGTGTAGCAATTTATATAACGCGAGGCCGCGCCTAGACGTTTCGCCGAATGAGGAAGCGAATTCGTGTCGTGGCGTAAATAATAATGCCTCCGATGAGGGGCTTCACGGTTGACTTGATTTTTCAGGATCTTTCGCGAGGTCTCGCGAAACGGCACTTTCCAAAATGAAATTTTAGTTGTACCTTAAGTCCACCTACGTCAAGTCTTCCATTGTACTTCTTTGATGATATAAACAGGAAGTTATTCCGTTTTCTCCACTTGAAGAATAATGTGGAATGTTTCGAATGACTTAAAGAAAAAAAGAATTTTTTTCAAAAAAGAAATTTTCAAAAACTTGCATTTACAAAATGGCGTTTAAAATGAGAATATCCTCTTGATGTAGAATTTAAAGTTTCCTCGCGGGAGATACAAGTTCCTTTTGCAGCGTCAAAGGAGCACCAATAGTGCTTTTGAAGCGCATAAATATAGAATTAAGTAGACTTAACGTAGGACTAAAATTTCGACCGAGATTGAGCGGAGGTCAGGGACGTGATCCTTACGTAGAAGCGATTCCGGCGAGAAAAGAGAGAGCGACGGGCCAGCGGACCTCGATCAGTGCTATCTCCGAAGCGCTGAACCGTCGTTAGCACCCGGGTTATTTATGATACGCATATTATTTTCCCTCGTTAGTCACCGTGTAACTGTCTCCCCGCTCGACTTTGACACGCGCCGCTCTTTATAGTCTCGCATGCACCGTTCGCCGCGCTCTTGGCCGCACTGTATCCTTGCGGATTTATAACCGCCACTGAGATACGCGGTTTCGGCGGAGAAGAGATCTCCACCTCCGCTGGACGATTCCGTAGAATCGAAGAGCTCCTCCGTCGTCTTCTTCCGCGGCGACCACGTGGCGCAAAGTCGGTCAGAGGTTGTGGACGCGCGGCGTCACCATTTTTCGAGTCGAAATATTTATCTCGTGCATCGAATAATCGTTGTGTAATATTTATAGACGGAAGTGAAAAATGCTGTTGAATCGATCGAATTTCCAACGGTACATGTAATTGCTGCAAGTCTTCTCGATTTAATAGCAGTATCATTAAAACTAATGCCTGATTTATTTAAAAAATATATGATTCGTTTTAGTTTCAATAATATCGCTTTAAAAAAAGAAAAAAAAAGTGCTACCGTTCAAGTGATATTTACCCGGTTCAAGAAAAATGGTTATTCCAATATTCCTTGGCAAATATTTACTGTAGAAATATAATTAACTACGCAGCATGATATTTTCTTCGTATAAATAGACACTTACTTACATATGTTGAAACAATTGCGACAAATATTGATTCATAATATTGAGAATATCACAGGATTTATTTTTAGAAGATATTTATTAGACAGTAAAAGGTAGACATTTAAAACCTGGGTTTCTTCAGTATTATATAATTCTAGTAAATACTTTCTGAAATTCATTTTACACTGACATTCAATGATTGATTTACAAATGAAGATATCGCTGCGTTGACGAGCTATTAAAGTGAACAGACGAGTGGTGCGATTTCTGTTGCAGAACATGGGCATAAAGGACGAGTTCCATCAGAGGAGCATTTTGGTCTGCATCGAGGAGCTCTGCCAGCCGACGGAGGACACGGACACTACGACGACGTCCGACTGCTCCCTCAGTTACCCGGGCAGCAACGCGCACAATCTCGTGCCGCACAGTTTCAGCGTGCTGGAGAAGTGCGGTAAATGCCATAAATACATCAGGGGCCTCTTTCATCAAGGCTTTCTCTGCCAAGGTACACTACAATCGGATAACGCGAGATCGAATATAATCGATTCTTTCCTCTCATCGTTAGCCTGCACGCTCCCGCGAGCGAAGTTTCTTCTCCCCCGAGCGTAATTACGTGAGACCACTGTTGAAATTTTCCACTTACGGAAGTTGTCTCGCGAACTTAATCTCCCGCGCATCGAGCGCCGCGATTAATTATGGAACCGAGAGTCAAGCAGCGGAACGAACCGTACATTTCGCGCCGTTTGACCTCGCTGAAACCGCGCTGAACGCGAATTTTCTGCGTTGCGCAGATTGCGGACTGGTCTCTCACAGGACGTGTTCGGCGACGGGTTTACCTGGCAATTGCATCTCGGCCGACTCGGATCGACGGTTTACGTGGGGTAAGTCACGTAGTCGTAAGGCGCGTACAGTCCGTCGCCTAATGGACGCGGAAACCGTTGAAAAATCCAGTTGTCTTCGCGGTTGCGTCAGCGCGCTGTAACCGAGATCGTGCAAGGACGCCGTCCTGGCATCTCGTTACGATAACCTGGAACACACTCGGCGGAGCGCACCTCACGGCTGACGACTTTCTTTCATTGAAATCCCACCGTCGTGTGGGAGTCGCTCTCTCGTTCGCATTTAATGAGTTTCGACATGATTTTACTCCCATCGCGCGAGAAACAATTTCGATCCTGGTAACGAACCTCTGGATCGCTAACGATCGAGTGGCTGAAATTCGGGAGCAATGAATCGGTAAAACAGCAATCTTACGAATTTTCCTCCGGCAACGTTGCATCAACGGAATTCTTTTTTCCGTGTGTAGAAAATAAGAAGGTGCTGCGTGTTAAGGCCGGTATTTAAGTACACCCGAAATTCACAAACTTGGATGTTTTCTCGATTAGAGACGTACTTACTCGCGTTGTATGTACGTGCATTTGGCAATGGGAGAGGGTTAAACGGCGCGAATGCCCCAGACGACGATAATCGGTAGAGACAACGTAGGCGAGGCTCAACGTTCGCGCCGTCAACGCGCCTCCAGCGATGCATTTAATTAACGCTGCACGTTGCGCGCCAATGACGGAATTGAATATTTGTGCATAGCAAAACCGCGGCGCCAGCCTTCAGGGCTGTGTCACGCTGCCCCTAATCTCTCATTCATTTATTCCAGCTATACTGCTGCCCGTCGTCGATCGCGCGATCCTCGTGTACACTTGATACGGTTTAAACACTTTTCTCCTCCGACGAAGTAACTTAGCTTCTGGAAATTCATTGGATTCTCTCGTTGATGTTGGCTGCGTCGCGTATCGAGGGAAGAATGTTCAAAATATTCAAATATGAAATCAAGTGTACACCGGGTCTCTAAACGGTTTCAATACTTTTGTTTCGGGGCCTTTTCGTTCCAAGCCGTTGCTCCAAGGAAGAATGTCGAATACTTTCCGAACTATGTCGAGAAAAAGTGTTCGAATCATATTGAAGTGCAGATTTTTTTCGAAATAGTTTGTACATTTTTTTTTTTTTCTTCAGTACAATTCGGAACGAAGCCAGTGGTCCTGTGAGAGAACTTGTTTTTGAGTAATTCCCAGAAATTCAGAAACTCTCATTGGACTCATCCGCTGCGTGTTTTGAACCACAGCATGAAGGAAAATAACTTTATTGTTGCAGCATTGCTATTGAATGTTCGCGTCGCGACAGCGGTAGAAAAACTTTGTTGGCATTAACCATCGCCGAATTATTTGTAACTAGAGCGGAAAAAGTTCTGTTGCTAGGGTAAAAAAATCTCGCCGAGTGAATTTATCCTTCGGAATATGTAATTCTGACTATAAAAGATGAAAATAAGTGTTTTGTAACATCTTGTTTTTGCAGTAAAATATAAAATAACTTGCAGATTGTGCAAAGTATATGCAGCGAATGGCAGTTAGTATTTTTAACGAACATGGTTTTGCTGACTCCACGGAGAAAAACTGACATTTTGCTGCGTCAACAAATTATTTTTTTCCGTGTATCGGGAAGGAAAGCGTAACAAAACAACATATTGAAAGGCGGTGTACGACGCATCGACCGCTCGAAATTACGCCACCGCGTAATAACGTCAACGACGTCGTCGTTGTACGCGATGCTGACGATAGGAGGACTCGTTCTCTCTTATTGCGCGAGGTGATATCGGACAGTTTCGTGTACGGGATGTTAATCGGGGCCCCTTGATTTTGTTATCCGCTCCATCCGCCGAGGAAGGTCGGATTTAACCAACTCCCGCTCTAATGACCTCGGGAACGCTGCGCACTCGTGGCCGATCCAATTTCGCGCTTTTCGCCGTAAAAAAAAAACGCATCACGTCGCTCCGCACGATCGATCGACCGGTGCGATTTTCACGGCGGTGCTCGCGTGTGCGATCGTAGCGGCATCGGCTGCGAGACTGATTTATAGTAATTGGCAGCGTTTAATCACTTACACGCGAGTCATCAGCAGGCGCGGACTCGACGAGGTGTAACGATAGGCAATAACATTTCCACTTCGGGCAAAAAATTCGAGTCACGTGCGCAACGCGCAACTTTGTGATATCAGCGATCATGCCGATTAGGTCCGTCTGACGCAATCAATTCGATCCTTCGTTGTATTTTGCTTTCTTATTCGGTCTCTCGCAAAACTTACAACAGGTATCTGAGTAGAATTCGCTTTTGTTTTCCCCCCAAAAGTTTCGTTGAATTTACCGGACAATTAGCAAACGTGTTTTGCTAATTGTCAGGTAAATTCAACGAAACTTTTTACTCCGCGTGTGATGTTGGTGTATTACCCGGTTCCATGTTTTGAAATTCATCACTCCAAACTACACGTTTAAATTTAATCTTGTCCACGTTTGGGTTCCTCGTTTATATTTGAATTATCAAAATATAATAGTTAATTTTCTACTTGAGCGCTTCTGATCAGTTTTCTCCTCATTTCTTTCATCGATTGGTTCTTCTGTATTTATTGGAAAGAAATAGAAATTTGCTAACTTAACGCTTTATCGAAGGATACGCATTCCACGAAGATCTTGGCGATTTCCACGTACCGCTGGTATTCTCGGCTACTGAATCACACGCGGCAGCGGATACCCGCGATGCTGAACGGGTTAAACGCAAAATCGACACCTCGTGGAAGCCGCGGAACGGCAATTAGCAATGCGAATATGAGGCGCGAATCACGTCGAAATTCTGGAGATGCCACTCACTCGCGATTTATTCGGGCCTGACACGGGCGAGATTTTTTCGCGCGGGCGACGACGAACGATCGTACATTCGTAACGAATAGCCGGGGCTTGGCCTCCGTCGTGCACATCCGTGCATAAAATTCACGTGCGTGCCTACATTCCCGGTCTGCAGCTCGTGTTTTAATTCTGATTTTTTCTCTCCTCTCTCCCTCCCTCGCCCCGTCATTCGTCCTTCTTCAAAGAAGAAGATACGGTCATGAAGAAACAAGACGTTGCTGTCGCGCGCGGTCGTAAAAATAAATTTCCCCTCCTCCCTCCCGCTACGCAATGTTCCCTCCGACCCGTTCACCGCATTCTCGGCCTCTCTCTTGTCATAATGCACGCGTATACGTCTTTGATTGTACAAGTGGCGTGTGTGCGCGGCATTCGCGAAAGATAGAGAAAGAGAGAAAGAGATTGAGCCTGAAAATATGATCGTGCGGCGCGTATATCCTCGCGCGAAAATAAAGTCAAAGGTTCGTCAGCCGTATAAAAAGAGGAGGGGGGGGGGGGAAGAAGGGNGAGAGAGAGAGAGAGAAAAAAGGGAAGAACACGCAAAGATCGAGGAAAGAGAGACGGACGACGATAAACAGCGAGAAAGAGCAGCTCGGTCGCCATTGTGAAAATCTGCCAGGAGTCGAGGAATTCCTCTTCTTCGAGCATTCCTCGAACGACTGCGGTGTTACGCAATTCCGCCATCGCTTTGTCCACGCTGAATTTCGCGGTCGACGTCTTGGGTACAAGGAGAAGAAGCGAGAAACCGTCTCGTCGTCGCGCGAATCGGCACCGTATGTGCTTTGATGTTGACACTTTCAACCCGACAAGAGTTAACGCTAGACAATTGAAATTCTAATTATAGTGCAAGCTTTGTATGCCGCGTATCGTCAACTCGGGTTTCTGGACGGTTTGAATACTTTTTTTTTTTTTTCTTTTAGCGCAATTCAGAACGCAGCCGATGGTCCAATAAGGTAACTTAGCTTTTGGAAATTAATTGGAAATAAATTCTCTCATCGGCTGCGTTGCGTCGAGAAAAGTGTTCAAATTGTTTCGAGACACACTGAGAGAAAAATATTTGGGTTTCAATATCTTATTTATATTATTATTTCTTTATATTTGTAATATGTTACGTAATATTTATTTGGTATTTAACATTTTTATTGGTTTGACGACTACAGCACGTGACGTACTGACCGGTCGATTTGCTTATCTGGGATGTTTCACGACATTCTACATTCATGATCTCTGTAATGCCGCATCGACTTTTTTTATTTCGTTTAATTTCGCTGAAGATGACCCGAAGCGAGAGCGAAACGTTCGACTAATTTAATTTAATTTACCGACACGTTTGACTTGTTGTAACCTTGTATTGATGAAACAACCGTTTATGTCATATGTAGTCGTTTATACGTCGGCATCAGACTCTTACTCGCCTTGTAGTTGACCTTCATTTGTATATTTCGTATTTATAACTATAATTATTATAGTGAAAAAATCATAGGAGAATTATTTTTCCTAAGTTAAGGCCTTCGTACGTAAGAAAATGTAAGACGAATTAATAAGACTTAAACAATAAGAAAGTCGATCGGTATATCTCTTTAGGTTTACATATTCCAAAAGGCAATCGAAGTGACGATAAGTTTGCTTTTAAATAGAAGTAACGAAAATTTCAACTGATCACCTGGTTACTTCTGCTCAAAGGCAAACTTATTGTCACATTTTTATCGTCTCTCGGAATCTAAAGAAATATTATAACCGATTGGTTAGTCTTACCGCTTAAGACTGCGTTCCTATTCACTGCCAGTACTGAAAATCTCTACGTGAACAACATGAACTATAGATTTTCAGTACTAGCAGTGCCTTTAGTCAGTGATAATAGCCTTATGTATATTTCTAATGCGATTTTTCTGATTAAAAGCATGAAAAGGGCATAGTTGGAGGCGAAAACTATTGTAATCTTTCTTGATGCAGTTCGCACGCTTGTTACGACGTGATATCCATTTTCGTGCACTTTGTAGTGTTCGGTCGGCCGCTGTGCTCGCAATTCGATATTGACAGCCGCACGGCACCGATCGTGGTGGAACGGTGCACCCGCGCCCTCGAGGAACAGGCCTTCGCCGACACGACACTGGACCTCTACAAAGTTTACCACAGCAGCCCGTGCACCGAACAGACTGTCGAGCTGCGAACGAAGCTGAACGATGGTAAGACAAACGGTCGGTCCCGCGCCGGCCGGATCGCGCGCTATAAATAGCGCGGCGCAGTCATTCCACAATGTTCGGCGCGCGTTGCAAAAATGTCGCAGCAGCGAGTGCACAGATGCACTCGCGCGTGCATTGTGGAAAAGGAAGAAAAAGGAGCGCTTATTTTGCGCGACGGATCGAGATTTCATCAACAACGAGCGGGAGAGAGCGACCCTTTTCTTTGTCCCGCATTTAGCGCGATTTATTCGCGCCCAAACGCGTCGTATAAATTGCTTATTTTTGAGGTGGCGCTAAGCGAGTTTCCGCGAAACGCTTTCTTTTCCTTGCGGTGACGTAGGGGTAACTTTTTGGAATTTTGTGTTGAAACTTTGCAGACGATTACACTGAAAGATTTATTTTCGTAGCCATAATATTCGATGCGCGCGTTATAGTTGACGATATAACGTTTTTACTTGCGTCAAACAAGACTCAGAGCTAGGCATTGAAAGCCCGATCCTCGGTAGGGGAGCTGTTTTTTCCCCCATTTTTCTCATTACACCGTCATTTTGACGAAAGTATTGACGCTCGAAAATTTACTCGGCTGCTCTCAAATCACATTTTTCTCTTTGTCAGTTGTAACGTTTCCCCCCCCCCCCCCCCATTTCAATGAAAATCGCAGACTAGTACTTATGTTCCGGAGAGGAACGTATATTTTACGACTCCTCTCGCATTATTTCTTTCATAACAAGCACATAAACGAAACGCTTTACTAACCTGCCGCGGTCTCCCCTAGAATACACCGAAGTTATTTATATCAGCATCGTATATTCGAATGCACTTACCGGCTATTCCATCTGCATAGCAGCGCATCGCTCATTAGCGTCTCCTGCAACCATAGATACTGCAATCAAAATCGCGCGCGATTAATCATTCGTCAACGCGCAGTTTTACCGCGACTAGGAGCATTGATAATTCAGAAAATGGCCGCAATATCTTGACGTAATACTTTCAGATGTCTGCAATACGGACCTAAGTCCGTACACCCCGCATTGCATCGCTAGTGTCTTGAAGAAATTTCTACGAGAGTTGCCGGATCCGGTGATCCCTGTGCAGTGGTACGATAGGTTTTTGGAAGCGTCGAGTGAGTATTTTCTTCTATAACCGAATATCTGGCGATCATAAGTCCTCACGATTCGACCGCTCGGTCCTTTCGACTGTTGTATTTTGCAACTTATTTACTCGATTCAAGTAAATAATTACTCTGATACTCCTCGGCGAATTTTTATTTGGATCAAGTAATACTTGATCCAAGTAAATTAACCCTTAGCTGACACACGGGGTTAAAAGTACCCCAGAGTGTTTTTCAACGCAAATTTTTTATAGTTGCGCGCCAAATTTGGTTCTGTGGCGTCACCTAGTATTAGTCGAGGCTTGACGCAATATTGATAAATAAAACAATTACATTACGTTATTATTTTGACGTGTGTCAGCTAAGGGTTAAGTAAAATATTTGACCCAAGGAAAATTTACTTGATTCAAATAAAAATTTACCAGAGAATATTGGAATAATTATTTACTTGAATCTAGCACTTTTTTCTGTGTATGGTGCCTGTTTACAATTGCTCATTTAGCTTACTTATTTATAAAAGGGATTTTTCCGTTATAATAAATAAACTTGTTTTTTTTTTTTTCACGCAGATATGAGGAACGACGAACAATGTGCGACGCGTCTCAGTCAATTAGTAGCAGAGCTTCCGGCAAACCATCGAAGCACATTGTTCCACTTGATGGCGCACTTTTGTCGCATCTGTCAGCTGCAACACGGACGGGGTTACACGGAACCACCGAAGATCCTGTCACAAGTGCTTTGTCACATATTTCTTAGGCCGCCCTGGGAGCGAATCATGTGAGTGCCACGTGGGTTCCTTCGAGTCGCAGGGAAAGGCTCGGGAGCAGAGTGTGTTTCGCACGACGCTCTTTTCTCTTTTCTTTTTCAACGGCGACTGGGCCACTACTACGCTGATAGCTAGTAAAAAGAGTGTATCCTAAGATGTACACGCTGATAAACGTTTGCTTTCCCCCATCGTGCGCGGTAAACTAATCGAAAAATAAAAGAATCCGGCTTCCCAGCTGCCGGCGTTTTGTTATTTGAGCTCTCTGAATGGAGTACAACGTGTAATACGATTTATGTAGCTGAAAAAAAAAAATTAGAATCAATTCAAGACTCATAACATTCTCATGTGTGTAATCAAGAACATATAATCTCGTATGAAGATAAAACTTACTCTTATATGCATGAGAACCCAAGTGTGTCCCAACGTGAGGAAAACATCTAAATATCTTGGAAACGTAAATATGGGAACTTAAAAAAAAATCTTAAACAAAATTTTCCTCCCACAGTATTCCTCCTTCGAAACCATTCAAGTTGTGCCGTAAACACGTCTCGTGTCATTAAAAACAAACGAGATATTTCTCCTTATGCTGGGACAACTTGTATGTTATGAATCTTGAATTGATACTAATTTTTGTTTTCTCTACAGTGACTACCAGGCGCGATATTACACGAGCGGGTACGGTGTTTGTTGTCGTATAACGCGAAACAACAATCGCTTTTACACTTACTACCAACTATAAGATTAGTTGCTCGATAGACGGCCACTCGTGATATTGAATCATCGGGCATCTCGCACGATTTTGTAGTCAAGTCGTCCACAACACGGAAGCGCACATACGTATAATGGAATTGCTGTTGCTGCACGGCGATTGGAACGAGAGGCTACCGGAGTTTGCCAGCCCGCCTCAATTACCTCCGCGCAAAGTCTCGAGACCACAATTTCCAATCTTGGATCCATTCCCGGTGCTCGAAGACGAAACTGTAGACAGATCGGCACCTGGCACGGATACTGGCAAGGATCAACAGGCGCACAGGTGATTCTAATATACGCTTCTAATTTCAGTCCAAATCGTCTCTCTCCCAGCTCGCTTCTGACTGAAGCTTCGGATATAATCTTCCGCCCGATTTCACCGAAACACCGATTTCAACACATATCTTGAGAGACCTATTGAAATAACTGAATTACTTGACAGTTGGACGACAATATGACGTGCAATTACCACTGGAAACGTTTCAGGCCACGCACACTGCAAGAAGCCGAATGGTATTGGGGTGACATCACGAGGGACGAGGTGAACGAGATGATGGTCGATTCGCCGGACGGCACCTTCTTAGTGCGAAACGCGTCTTCCAAAGGCGGCGAATACACTCTGACGCTGCGTAAGGGCGGCACCAACAAGCTCATCAAGATCAGCCATCGAAATGGAAAATACGGCTTCTCGGATCCATACAACTTTCATTCGGTGATCGAGCTGGTCGACTACTACAGGAACTGCTCCCTCGCGCAATATAACGCCGTACTGGACATCAAGCTGCTCTACCCAGTGTTGCGATCTCAACAGGTAACGCAAGTCGAAATTTTGCCTCTACATTAAGGCCCGGTTTTTAATTGTCTGCTTAACTTATGATAAGCTTGACCTGATGATAATGTAAAAATTATATCTTTCTATTTATGCTTAATGATGAAATTTCAAAAGTTACCACTACAAAACCATTAGTTTAATGATCAACCGTGATTTAAAAAATCTTTCCATTATCATCGGCTTAAGTCTAAACAGCAAGTTGATTGGAGAATTAATTAAAAATAAAAAATCTGGCCTAAGTCTACTTAGTTTTACATTAAGTCATCAAATGGAGAAAACAAACATAACTTCCCATTTGTATTATCAAAAGAGTATAATAAAAGACATTTGAAAATTTAACGTGGAACTAAATCATTTTAATGCGGAACTAAAATTTCGACTCGGGAACCTACCTTTAATCTTCCCATATCGTATGCAGGGGCCCTCATCATTCTTAACCTTATTTTCTCTGTCGGAGAACAGGATGACGAGATCGCGAACACGACCGACATGACGAAGGTCGTGCAGAAGTTCGTCGAGCTGGAGAAGGATATGACCGACACTATACGCCAATACCAGAACTGCTCGGACCTTTACGGTAAAACGGCCTACGAAGTCTCGTTAAAGCGCCAGGCGTTAGAAGCCTTCTCGGAGGCCATCAAGATGTTCGAGGAGCAGATGAAACTGCAAGAAAAGTTTCAGAAGGAAGCCCAGCCCCACGAGATTTCTACGTAAGCGTACTCGACTCTACTTCATCACTTTTTGATATAAACGCGAATTTCCGCTGGTCGAAATTGCGGTTTTCTTTTCATCGCAGTTTTTTTTTTCCGAGCGTGAAGAAGCTAAATATTTTTAGAAAATTTGTCGAGAATGTCAGAATAGAAAGTTCAGAAGGCCGACGTACTATTGCAGTTTGACGGATAACGCGGAGTTGCTGAAGCGAAGATTGAAGTCCTTAGAAGATAGCAAAGAGCAACTGGACGAGAGCCTAAAGCAGCAGATCGCTTATTACAGGACTCTGGAGCGAGAAATGTACAAGCTGAAGTCGGAGATCGGTCAGCTCGTGCGGCAGAAGGAACGTCATTCTCAGTACGTATTCTTCTATTCGGCTTTTTTGCGCTTCGAATTCCCCGAATTTTTCCTCCCTCGCGTTAAAAGAACCTACTGACCTGTTTGCATTTCGAATTTCGCAGCTGGTTGAAGAAGAACGGGATGAAGCAGACCAAGATCAATCAGCTCGTTTCGAACCACTCGCTCACAAATTCCGTCGTCGGTGAATTGCCTTACGGTGATCTCCAGGAGGTCGACCTCGAGGTTCACTCCGACGACAAGACGTGGCTCTTCCTCAAGGGTTCTCGTTCCGACGCTGATCGCTTCCTAATGGGCCGTCCGGACGGTACTTTCCTCGTCCGCCGATCAAGGACAGGCCAATACGCGCTTTCCATAGTGTAAGTATCTCTCTTTTTTTCCCCCCGATGTAACGCATTCTCTCTCTCTCTCTCTCTCTCTCTCTGTGTGCGTGCGTGCGTGTGTGTGCGCGCACGCGCGCGCCCGTATACGTGAATCGAAAAGAATAAATTAAAATAAACGATTATACGAACACTGAGATTATAGTGTAGATAGTAAGTAGTAATAACATGTGTTTAAAACGAAGATTAACCTTTCCGATTAAGGTTAAGCGTTTATGCTAAAAACATATAATACGTCTACTCATAGACAATATAAATGATATATAACATGTTATGTATGCAGACAATAAGTAAAAAATAATTTGTTATAGACTGACTAGTCTTCTCCTTACATGTCTTTTTATATTTAATATATTTAGTATCTGTTGAAAGTTCGCAGGTAAACTCATCAAATAATGACATTTGTACATTAACAGCGCATATATAATTTTTATACCGCATATTTTAAATATGCGTAAAACGGATTATATATATAATTTTGAAGTTTCGGAAGAAAAAAAACCCCCGTTTTTCCCTATTTTTCCGCGGATTCCTTCAGTTTCTATTCCAGAGATGCAACAATCCGTTTAGAAATATTCACGTGTATTCTTTACAAGTCTGCTGCATTTACATATTTTCATCAAGAAAATAAGAAACCGGAAAATTCGCGGAAAATTTGAAAAAAAGAGACGAGTTTCTTCCAAAACTTTAAAACTATAATTTTATCCGACTTAACCGAATATAATTTATTAAAAGTTTAAAATACCTTACATAGTTTACATCGTGTCTACATGAAAAAAAAAAATCCATGCGAACATCACATGCGGACAACAGCCGTGAATTAGCCGTGTAGACGTAATCTACGACACAGCCCTGGTAATAATAACACGTGTGCAACGATACCACTTGAGAAGGCCTTATTGTTACAGGTGCAACGGCACGGTGCAGCACTGCATAATATACGCCACCGAGCGGGGCTACGGTTTCGCCGAGCCGTACAACATCCACGAGAGCCTGAAGCACTTGGTGCTGCATTACGCTCAGAACTCCTTGGAGGAGCACAACGAGTGCCTGACCACCACCCTGGCCTATCCGGCGTTCGCTACGCCCGCGGCGCTCACGCAACTCCAGGCCCATCATATGCAGCTGCAGATGCACACGCAGAACCAGCTGCAGTTCGCGCGACCTCACGAGAACCAGCTGGTCGTGCCGCACACGTAATATCCGCCGGTCGTGCGTCGCGATCGGCAGCCGATCGAGTACGTTTGCGCACACGTGCGCACGTGAGTCTTGGCGCGTCCAGAAGGACAAAACGCTCGGGACGTTTTTCTCTCGCGTCACCACGATTACGATTACGTTGTGCTGTCGCGAATATCTCGAGCACGCGTCGAGTGATAGGTAGGTAAGTTTCGAAGTGTAATAGTCGTTAATAATCGTAAGAGGTATTAGCGGTAGGATTAAGTGTGCGTACGGATTAACACGATCGCTTCGACTAAACGCGGAGGTTCCCAAACGGCGCGTCGCGACACTTGGAACACTGGCCGTGTGCCCGATTCGTGACAACGAATTAAGAGCCCGGAAGTTTAATTCCAGAGGGAGGGAAACGACGTTTTTATAGGATTATATATTTACCGGCTGTTAAATATAATTGAGGGATATTCGAACATTTTTTTATCGAGCGTTTAGGGATAATTTGAGAGGACGTAACGTACGATTAGATTTAATTTCGTAAATGTAAGAGGAAGGTGGGTAAACGTGGGACGGAGATTGACTCGGGAACATCGACTTCCGCGAACCTTGCCAGCATGAGTGACGAATGATCAGTGAGAGACAGGAATACACCAGACCTACGACCCTATCTGTTTCGTCGTTACTGTAGTATTGGGGAGGAGACGCTAAGAACATACAGTGAAGTGCGAAGCGGACGCAGCCAAGTTCAGAGCGCAGCCGATGCTCGAGAGAGAGAACTTATTCTTGACTAATCCTTTCTCTCATTGAACCTCTCGCGTTGGCTACGTTCTGAATTTAGCCCAAACCGTTTCGCTTCCTACTGTATGGCCAGTCGCAAAAAGACGGCGATACTTTTTTTTTCGTCAATTTCGGAACGCATCCCGTGTTCAATGGGAGAATTTGTGTTTCAATCATTCTTAGGAGATATTTCCGTTGGATACGAAGTGCGTTGCGAAACTCGTCGAAAGAGAAATGTCGCAACCTTTCTGTGAACCGGCCATACGTCGGATTCAAAGTTAAACTAAGAAGGTTCGGGAACCTCTAATAGGACCAACACCAAGGCGAATTGTCACCGACACTCCCTCAGGGTTTAACGGCGCGGAAGCTCTGCGCCGAAACTATAGTGGAACGAATCCACCTCCGATTTTGTTCCGCGAGAGAGAAAGAGAGAGAGAGAGAGAGAATGTGTGTTTTGGGATCTTAACGCTCGCGCAGAATCGATCCGCTCGGAAACGTTCGGGAACGGTATCCGACCGGCGGAAACATTGAGAATTAGGAGCATGCGGGGCTCGTTTGCGCCGAACGCAGCTTTGATTATTCAGCTGATCGGAGTATATATAGTCACGTCTCGCACGATCGTCTAACCCTTAACCGTCTGAGTTTTACTTGGAAACTGATCGAAAGAGAAGAATTGTTTTGGTCAACGCGTAGCGCTCGTTAAAATTATTACAACTGCAGCTCTGGATGAGTCATTTTCGCGTAAGCGGTGCTTGCTATGTTAATGTGTTTTGTGAAATATCCGCGAATGGTGATTCACAATTCTTCGCGCGGCGAGTCAATCCGCGCGTTACGCGTTGCTATTCGTTTGTGGTGACTAAATGTTTTCGCGATATACTTTGTTTCTCCTGCAAAATTTCCGCGTGAAATATACGTTAGTGGTCAATTCATTGTGTAATTTGCATCGCCATGTATCCAGGCTCTTAAGGGTTAAACGCTACCACTCGGACGAAGATGATCGCATCTTCTTTGCTCCAAAATATGTTGCCATTTCCCCCGACGATGGGGGATTTAGTTTTTGCGGTACGCTAAATTTCACTAGTGATATTAGAGTAGACATCCGAAGGTTCTAAGTACCCGCGACGTGTCGTTTTAGTACCGCTTTGTAATTACCAAAGAGTGGTCGCAAGAATCCAGCAGGCTTATTTTATCTGTGTGTGAACAGAATGTTATCGAATGTATGTATATATATATGTATGTATATATATACATACATTCGATAACATTCTGTTGTATGTATATATCGATATATATGTATATATATATGTCGATACGTAATCGAGCATAATATTTTATGTGAAGTTTTTAAAAATGTCGAAGCAAGTGAACCGTTTTATCGTTTTCTCATTTGTAAACGCCCACTCATCGCAATTTACCAAAGGTGTGCCATATTGTTTGTCGTAATGCGTCGTGCTTTGTATCATGTAGCGATCGACGAGTTCGCTATTGAATTCTGCGTTTAATCGTATCTCTTGTCGAGTCATCGAGAACCAGCAAACCAGTTCGATTCTTGCAACCAGATCTTTAACGGCGAAAATGAATCGAACCGTCTTTGTCAGCCTTTCTCGATCGCGTTCCGCAGCGGATCGTGAGGAAGCCTCATCGATGAGAGCTTTTTTTATACGTTAGATTGCGGATACAGCGTTAAGGATGTTCACGCGAGAAGGAGGATGTACATATGTAATTTTGTGGATTGTCCATAAGCGATTAAGAAGGTTATCGCGTTCGTCGTTTTCGATTGCCTTCGTCCCTGATTTCTTATCTTCATCATCTAGTGTTTTCCTCTTTTTTACTACTTTTTTTTTTTTTTTTTTTTTCNTTTCTTTTCTGCGACAAAATTTTGCCACGTCCTCGCGATCGACGCGTCGAGTCGGTCTTTCTCGTTCGAACACGCCGGGGCCCGTCTTGGTTCCGAATGATCTCAACGGAGGCATAGATGAAAGTAAAGGATAAGCAAAGGATAATAAAAAAAAATAAATAAATAAAAAGAATTAGCATCGCGATGTACGGAATGCATGAGGAGAGCAGACCGGATCGAGAGATGGAATACATTTGAGCAAGTTTGAGTTTTATCACGAGAAATATCTTTGCAAATAAGATCGGTCAAGAATAAGATAAGGATTATGATGTCAAAGAAAATGTCTGACATCCGCTTTTTATTCCTGATCATATTTGCTGCTTTCTGCTCTTTTGTATTTTCTTCCATTGTATTCCATTTGTTTCTTCATCGCATCCTGCTCCCCGAATTGTCAGGAAGCAACACTGAGAAGAGAAAAGCGCTCGAGTGCGTTCCCGGGAAATCTCGCGTTTACAGAGCGGTCGGTAAACGTCGAGAGTGTATCGGGAGCGTTTCGATTTGCGATTTGTGCCACTTTTGAATGACGAACGACTCCTGCGCAAATGGATGTTTGCGACGTGTCCTCTTTGCCACGGTGACGGTAATTTTTGATGTGTTATACGATGGAGGCGAGCGAGCGAGAAAGCCCGACGAGGTGCCGAATCTTTTCATCCTGAAGAAAGAGCGCAAAGCGGCGAACGTCGCGAGATAATGTCGAGGAGAGTGTGTGTGTGTATGTATGAGAGAGAGAGAGAGAGAGAGAGAGAGAGAGAGAGATTGCGACTGGAAAAATTGCAGAAGACAAAACTATCGGTGAACGAAAGGCACATTGCTCATCCCGAGTGCTTCGAATTATGTAGGCTTAAATAGTTTAAGATTTTTTATACGAATGAGAGTGAGAGAGAGAGAGAGAGAGAGAAAGAGAGAGAGAGAGAGAGGGGGGAGGAACGACAAACAAGCTCCTCCGGACTTGCACTTCGCGATTGCCGATCCGTTGTCGTCTGTTTGTTTCTTTCGACGCTCCCGTCGCACTTTTCTCTCTTAATAGATTTATTGCTTTTTCAGTATATCGAAACATTGTCCTTTTGTGTTCTAAGCAGAGAGCTGAGAGCAGAGACTTACGATTGTGTTAATTCTCTGTATGTGTATCTCTCAAAGAACAGGTTTACAATTATACCGGAATTCCTTGTTATACAATAAAAAGTAGTGAGATACAAATGAGAACTCGGACATTTTTTGCTGCCACAGGACGGTTCTTCGGAGGTTTTTGCAATAAACGAGGGAGCGGTCAATCCGTCGAGTACGGAAAGAACGATCCGACGACGATGGATAATCTTTTTTGGTGTTCGAAATAAGTTTGAACACGGACGAGTGCGATTCGCGATGGAACACACCCGGTGTGGTGCGGCTAATTCCTTGCGTGAAATTTTACAGGGTAAAAGTTTAGGACGCAATCGTATAGTCTTATATGTAAAGTTTAATATTTTATTAAATATATTCTGTTTTTTTTTTTATAAATTATAATGATGTTTCAGCAAAGTACTTTTCGAGCGTACACTCTCCACGAGTCTCGAATTATATAATTAAAAGATATGTGTATGTGTGTGTATATATATATATACACACATACATATGTGATGTCGGCGTTTCTCTCGAAGTAATCGCGAGTCGCACTAGTCACTGCTTTTCCAATGGGAAAAGACTACACTTATACACAAGTAACATGCATATGCGAATTTTTACACACACACACGCACACATGAGAGAGAGGGGGGAAGGGAGGAAGAGAGAGAGAGAGAGAGAGAGAGAGAGAGAGAGAGAGAGAGAGAGATACACACACTTTTGCAAGGTGTAACTTAATATGTGGGAAGTTTTGTTCTCTAGCAACTTTTGTCTGCTTATCTTCGTACGAGATACTCACATTGACTATCTCGTATCTCAATTAACTCGTAAACGTATGGTCATCGATCTCCGTATTCTTTCGACGTCTTCAGGCGTTACTCCGATTTGTTGAGAACTTTGATAAATAGTCGATTGAAGTGCGTTTTAGTATCTTTCGGAAGAATTACTGAAACACGAAGCTCGCTATAATTTGAAAGGCCAAATCGGACGTGTCTTTACAGAATCTTATTTTATATTGTTGTTAACTACTGAATGCATCTCTATAGTGTTTTCCACATATCAAATTACAACCTGTATATATATATATATATATATATATATATATAGAAGAGAAATATATGGTGCGGATATGAGAGGAAAAAAGAGAAAGTGAGTGAGAGTGAGAGAGAGAGAGAGAGAGAGAGAGAGAGAGAGAGAAAAGAAAAATATATACGAGTATATATCTATATATTTTTACTTACGTTTAAAGCAAACCTTTAATTGATTATTTATAATATATACGTGCGTACACATATATTATATGGTAAAAAAGCGTCGTGTTGTATTAATTGCGTGTTTGCGCGAGCCTCGTCGATCGCGAGAGCGAATTCCACCACGGAGGCTCTCGCAAACGCAAATCGAACAGGCACACACACGTGCGCGATCCTGACTTCGCAAAATTCGCAAACGATCGATCGTCCGATCGAGTCCTCTCGTCGGCTAAAGGTCTGCTCGACCAATGTGAGTCGTCGAGCTGTACTGGAATGGATGGATCGCACGATAGTTGCAATTCGTGAAACCCAAGCGTCTCGAAATTGATTTTTAATATTTTTGATAAACGTCGATTACGCGCGCGCGTAAGAACTTTTATTCTAAATTGCGAACGAACGAGCTTGGTGTTCTTTTAAATTCGCGCGAATTGCGCACTTTGCCTTACATATAGTAATGTTCGGGGTAATAGAATGCGTGATATTTTCTTATCGAATCTGCGTAGTTTTAATGCGTGCGACCGAATTCTGTTCAAGTTGATTTCGTCTTTCTCGAGGCGGAGAGATGCGACGTGTCGCTTTTTCATCGGAGAATCACGAGTTTCTCTTCTACAAAGGACGATGAACATAACGGACCAATTTTGGCTGCCGTAGTGGCAAATAAAAACGATGTGTTTTTTTTGTAGTTTTCGAACTGCTGAAGTCTGACTTTTCAAAAATGTTGATTTGTCATACGCTGATTTTAATACTTTCGCGGCAAAGTAAAAATTTCTTAAAGATCAGAATCAGATTCAGCAGCTCGGAAACTACAAAAAGAAATATACTTGCTGTCCCGGGGATCAAAATCGGCCTATTTTACTCATCGTCCTTTAATAAGTCGCGAAAAAATGCTTGGAAAATTTTAACTCGGCGAGTGTCATTCTTCTCGAGTTTTCATCCTATATCAATTCTACTTAGTTCTACATTAAACCTTCAAATGAAGCAAACAGAAATAACTTCCCATTTCGAGCAATACTTCGTGGAGTTTCAGCCATACCCGTTCTCGCGCGGCATGTCGAGTCCGTGGCGGAAGAAATTCTACCGTGACTTATTTCCCACGCGGCGCCGATTCACAACGAAGTCTCTCAAATACTCCGGAAGAACATGAGTGTCCCGTCAGAAGCGTTTTCTGAGAAATCTCACCGGTTGTCGGAAAATCGCGTGTGCGTGCCTATAAAATGGTCGCGATCACAACGCCGGAAGCGTTAACAAGTTAGGATCGATAGGATTTCAACGTTTACAACGCTTTCAATCCGTTGGAATGCGTAAATAAATGCGGGTTAAAGGAGAAAGAAACAGGTGGGACGCGTGGTTTCGATGGGGTTACATTACGAGCGATCGCGCGGCTTTAACGGTCTTTCTTTCTCCACTTTTATCCTTATCTTGATTTTTCTCCTCTTTACCGGATAGAAAATCCGGTCTGCCGGTAATATCCCGAAAAATCCGCATCGATCGGGCTCTTTTTGTAACCGGGCGAGCAGGTGAAAAGGACGAGAGTAGCATCGCGGATGTTTCAGTAAAAGAGACCGGTCCGAGAAGAGAAACGCTATAGGCGAGCGAAGCACGGTGCAATAATAGTTGGGTGGAACGTTTCGGCGAACGGACGGAACCAATGACGATGTCTCTAAGTGGTAGCGGACAAGAGAGAACACGCCCTGTCCTGCCACCAAGATGGAATAAAAAATGACCATGATGTTAAAAGGAACTCTCGGCTTCTTGATGTAGCTATTTCATTTTTCCTTTACTTCTTTTACAATATCGTTCTTATTGTTGTATTTTACTATTTATATTATCTGTTCCTTTTTCTTTCTTTACGACTCTTGTATATAACTTATCGTACCAAAGAGCCCGGACAGAGCATATGATATATTCTATTCTTATACCGAATGATACTGTGGTTATGTGCGACATACTGAGAACATCCTTGCAACATCTCTGATACACCATATCTCGCATATCCTTAGGATATCCTCCTGGAATCTAGAACATACGTGATATATTTTCATAATATTCCTATAATATTCTCAAGATCTACTTGCCCTGTATGAGAGATTATTTCCGGACGATATATAAATAGATAAGAAACGGGAAAATTACTAATGAAAAGCTAACATTCCGATCATTTTTTCATCATTTTGACGTCATCTCGACATCGTCGTCATCTTCTGTTCCACCTGTGGGTATCGTATTCGCTCAACTATTATTGCACGCGGGCGCGCATTGTCGTCCGGTTCTCGCGAGTTGATCGCTCGCGCAACTCGATCGGACCGACCGGCTCGATTTGCGTCGCGATTCGATCGCGATTCCACGGAATCGACTTTCGTGTGTCGCGAGATCGTCGAACCTGCCAATTCCATCGGATGCGATTGCGTGCGGCCGTTGACGAGCGCCTCGGTCTCGTCCGACCGACGATATTAACTGATCGCGAATGCGGGGAGACATCGTGATTCCACGGAGCTGGCGGAATAAAGGGTACGGGACAACGTGGTGAGCGTTCGCGCGTTGTGATCTGAGAATTCACCAGGAGCAACGGGGTGAGAAGGAAAGAGAGCGAATATGAATAAAGCCTTTGCCTTAGCTTTTGTACAAGCGAATGTGTAAGAGAGAGAGAGAGAGAGAGGGGAAAGAAAGGGCGAGAGGAGTGCGAAAGTTCACGATAAATTGACATAATCGACGACAAACGGTAATAAGAATTGATGAATCTAATAAGATAGTTGTGTATGCGTGTGCGCGCGAAAGAGAGTGAGAAGAAGGTAGATGAGCGGTAGCCTTGCAGCAAGACAGAAAAGAACGACGAAATCCAAACTGTAGCTTTTCTCGGTTTTGCAAATCGGTTTGTTCTCGAGATTATCTTAAGATGATATCTAGCCGATAAAACGACTTTCCTGAGCAGCAAATCGTCTCCGATTTGCAAAATCGAATGCAGCTTGTATTCAACGACGGTTCGAAATTCCCTCGCGTTGGCTCCGCGTCGAGAGACGAGATGCGTCATGTTCCACTTCTTTCTTTTTTTTTTTTTCGTTTTCTTTCCAGTTTTGCACAATGCGCGGAACCGACATGGAGAGTTACTTGTATGAGAATGCTCGCGGCAACGTAGGAATAAATTAGCAAGGCCGCCGCTACCGAGCCGATGTAATCATTGTAGTTCGAACGATGTAACCGCAAATGCGAGCGCCGGAATCCGACGATTAATCGATCGTGCCGTTGACGGCGCCCGACGGTTGATACGCGCGCAGTTGACAATATAATGAATTAATTGCGCGAAGTTAGATTCGCGCGACACTCGACCGTCTCTCCGCGATCGTCCGCCATCGGGTGATCCCGAGCGAAGATCGAGCGATCGTACGTACGAGTGGGAGCGCGTTTGCTGCAAGGCGGTAATTACCGGTGATTGATCAATGCGGACGAGGAGGTTCATACCGGGTGCGAAAGAAAGCACAAGGAAGAAATCGTAGGCGGAAGCAAGAGTTATCGACATAATATTACATTATTATCGAATGTATGCTGTCCCACTGTGATAAAAACTTTTGTTTTTGCATGTAAAAATAAACTATATACTATTAATGCCATAAGCGCGAAAGAGACAGAGAGAGAGAGAGAGAGAGAGAGAGAGAGTGTGTGAGTCATATTACGACGACGTGCGTGTACGGATGCGTAGATCGATCGTCAGCCCGTCCGATTTATACATTCATATGCGCGCACGTTTGCATACACACACACACATATATACGGGCAAGTGTACTTGGTTGTAAAACGGTTTGGACGCAACGAAGTTGGGAGTGCGGCGAACAATTGAGAGTCACTACCCACGGGCTTGCGTGGTAATCTATCGGGACAGGAGTAGAGATTAATATTGCACATTTAAACCGTGTGTTTAGCATATACGTCCGAGTAGAACGGAAAGCAACGGTGACGTCAAAATGCTGAGAAAATGGTCGAAAAAGAAGTTTTTTGGGGAGAAATTCCCAAGGTCACCTGGTGCCTATGGAACGGCACAGCATCAATGGAGTCCGGCTGTACCGTCACTCCGGCTCCTTCGTCGATAGTGGTTCTCAATCGTGACGGTTCATCGTGCTCCCAACTTCATTGTGTCTCTGTTTTTTATTCCTGCAGTAGCATTCTCCTTTCATCTCTTTCTCACCAAATCTCGAGAAAGAGAGGAAAGGAGAACTGGTACGACCAGTACAGGAATAGAAAACAAATCCTGTGTTTAAACCGTCTCGCAACCAAATGCACACACACATACACACACACACACACATATTGTGATCGCGCGTGCACTTCATAGACAGGTGCATGCGACTACGAAGGATGCGAACCTTTGTTATTGCGTACGCCGTGTATTCATGCGCTGACGAAGGACAAATTATTATTACGATTAACGGGCCCACTGAATACCGAAATGAAGAAATACCGTTCGCCGATCGGTGTCGCCGATGAGGTTCCGCTGCTTTCGATCTTCACGGAATTCGGCGCACCTGGACAATCCTTTTGTACCTTCTATCGTACGTCGATTCGCGCGAGGGATTCGCGGTTTTAGCATCGTCAGTAAGAATTCGTGCGATTGTCATGGTGCTGTTGCCACCCTTCGGAGGGGGTCCTCATTTTCGCGGGCTTTTTGTCGACCAATCATCAGCGAGCAAGCATCTTTCAGGCGAGCGCAATCGCCGGGTCAATCAGGGCTAAATCGAAGAGACCAAGCCGACGGTCGCTCGTCTTCTCGTTTCAGGAGTACGTCCATTCGTGCGATTACCTCGAGCGTCAATTTTCACACATTTTGTCCAGGATCTCGTGGTCAGACGATTCGTCCAGTCTTGTACCAAGATTTGCGATTAAGGAGGGGGAGGAGACTAAGGATTCGGTCCTTTCGTCGCGAAACAAAGAGACCTTTCTCAACGAAAGTGAGAGAGAGAGAGAGAGAGAGAGAGAGAGACGAGCAGCGTCGTCGTGGTCTTCTCTTCGATTACCATCGGGAGAGATCGATTTTACTGAAAATAACGAGAGAATCAGCGTGCCGTATTGCGTATATAGAAATCTTCAGAAAAGGACTAGTTACGCAGCAGATCTCTACAATTAAATTATACACTCCCTGTTCACTCATTTGTCGCTTTTAGAATATTTTCGGGCAACATTTGGAAAAAATAAAAGAATTGTTCTAGTAAAGTATAAAGAAAAACTGTTATGATGCAATTTTTCATATTAAAGCACGTATATGTATGTGTGTATATACATATATGCGTAAATTATAAATTCTTGTTGCATGAACGAAGGAACGAATTGAAAAGAACTAGAAGATGATTAAATCACAATCCTTGATTTTTAAGATTAATCGTGGACAATTTTACGAGCGAGTGAGAGAGAGAGAGAGAGAGAGAGAGAGAGAGAGAGAGCGTTCTCTCGATTCATATATTTCTCACGCTGGACACTGTCGTGAGCTCGAGAAACATTGCGAGGGAATCTCAATTTACCGAAGGGAAATAAGTGAAGAAGGAGTGTAAACGAAAGAGAAATGTCCGCGGGTGTGTTCGGCGTTCGTGTAACTTTGAATTGCGCTCGATCGAGATTTCGAGAGTCGTCTCGATCGAGAGAGGAGCGCGATTGCCCTTCGGGTGCGTGAAGCCGATGGTGTAACGAATGTTTACTCGCTTCTTTGCGCAACGGTCATCCTCATATTGTACCGTTAATTTGCTACAACTACCATGTAAAATCATTTATATTTGCATATGATTAATATGTTTTAATTATAAGACCGCTGGTATCCGTTTCTCTTTGTCCCCTGGAACATCACCTTGTCCGTTACACACGGAAAGCTCGGTTCTTGCAACTGAACAGGAACCAAAGATGAGAACTCGGCGTCAAAAAAATGGATATAACTCTGCTACCGCCACTGAGAACATTCGTGTGAACATTCAGCTGCATTAATCCTAGCTAGCCACATTTCAGCAACTTAAACTTCGGAATTGCGACGTCTGGTAGGGCCGAGAATGCTAGAAATTACAATTCAGAAGCGAAGGGCTGAAAGCTCACTACACTTATCGCAGGCTCTTCCCGTCCGGTCCTCGAAAGAATTCAGTCACACTAATGGAGTTCTTTTTTCCAGCTTCCTGTCTGTTTCCAAATCAGCCCGGATGAAGAAATGCAAAATGACATGCGCGGTAATTCGCCCGTGCGTACATGACAATTTCGCGGGCACCGATGTTTTAGCAATTCTCAAAGAAGGAACGCACTCCCCTGCTACATTTCCGGATGACACTCCGCTGATCGAGTCCTTCCGACTCTTGGGGAGAACTCATCGTGCGTATATATCATCGAGCGATCGCAAATATCCTTTTTACGATGACGCAAACGTGGTTTTTTTCACCAACTCGTGCGTCGGCTGCGATCGATCGGGCGACACACACACACACACACACACACGCATACTCGCCGCGGCGACTCGCTAATGCCAAAGGCAGCCGAGCATAGAGCCGCTTTGAAAGTGAGATTAATCGTGCGAGACCTATCCTTACGGTGAGTCATAAGGATCTCGCAATTATAACGTCATAATTGAATTACAAGGAAGGCGCGAGGGCGCATTCCTTAGCGACGTACACACACGCCGAAAGACGTTATTTATCATTCGTTCCGCTTCGGAGCCGGTTCCGGGATGAGGATGCTCCTCTCTCGGACAGAATTCCATCTTGGTAAGGGCTTGCGTGCGTTTCACTTTTCGGCGAAGCGAACTTGAGCATGCCACCGTGTAAAAACTCGAGACTGCTTTTCGTGCATGCGAGCGCGTTATTAAGGCAGTCGGTCTGAATGCGGTGTGTGGATGCAATTTGTTCATTCTTTTGAATTATAGGTGATACATCCTTAAACCGGCGCAACTGACGCGCGTATTCCAGCGAACGTCGCGAACGCCATCGCGATCTTCGCGAGCCACTGATTACAGAGCGAGAGATGACATTAAGGATGACTTCAATTGAGCTCCGAATGTCGAGTGATTCCCCGTACGAATGATCACGCAACGCGCCCGGAAATGCTTGATTGACGGTTCATTGTTATCGCGATAGTAATGTCACGGTTTGCGGCCAAGTTGCCGATTTTCGGGAAGGCGATCGTCCTGAAGCATCCGTCGCTAGCTCGGTATTTTCCGTTTATCTTCATTCACGTGTCGGTTCGGCACGTGGCTCGACACATCGTTCGCGTAATTTCGCAGACACAGCTATGGCGTCGTGCCAGACGGTTTTCGAGATTGAGAGCGAGAATCGGACACCCCCGGCTTACATCGACTCCGCCGATAATGCTTAATCTATCTTTTTGTGCGATAAATACAACGTTTGAGAGAGGTCGCGCGATGACGACTCATCGGTAATAACGCGTCATTATCGCGCCGCGCGAACAACTATAATTTCGCGTGAAATCGACAGCTTTATAGCGGGAGTACATTCCGGCCGACACCAATCCGCAAACAAGCGACGATAAATAATTATTACTCACGTTGGATTCCATCGCCGGCTACGCTCGCGCCTCTCTCGCGTCCTGTCGATCTGCGCGAGGAGAGGAATAAATTCCCTCGATATACGAGAACAGAAAGAGGATGGATCCGAAAGCACGATAACACTTGTACTGTCTGTCTCCGAGCGGCCGAAAAACGGCAGACGAAAATTAATTCTTGCGCGCGATGCATCTTGAAATAATATCCCGAGCGTTGTGTCAATGTTGGAAGTTAGCGGCGTCGCGTAACTGATAAAGGTGAAAGCTGTCAAAATTCCGTCCGTCGCGTCGGAAAAAAGAAAATGAGATAACGTTATGCAAATACAAGTGTTCGTCGAAATATCGTTACGCGTCCATACGAGGCTTGTGTTACGCGCGGGTGAAAAATAGGTAAGCTCTTCCTCCACGCACGCGGAGAATTCTTCTCGAGGATGTAAACCATCCGTAAACCGGAAAAGTACCCCATTAATTAATGTCGTCCCGCTTCCTCCGTGGAAAAAAAAAAATCATTAACTTGGGAAAAGGAACGCCGCGTTCTGATCGAAGGAAACCGAATTTCCGGTCCTTACGACCAGAAATTCCGTTTGCTTCGACTTATATTCAACAGAAATGTTCTGCTTTGGGGGGGGGAGGGGGAAGACGGATGAAGTGAATTTTTCCAACGCATACGCGCGACGTACGCGCGCCATGCTGACTCTCAACACGGCTATGCGATTACCCAAGGACGGGTCGCAGAAGAGGAATCCATCCTCTGCAATTCGGCCTCGCGTCATTGTGTCATCGTATATTTGCGGGACGCGAATCGAACGCGAATCGTTAAATAGCAGATCGATTAGAAAGCGGTACCACGATGGTACCAGCGACGATAAACGCACAAAGCGGAGAGTAGATTCTAGCCCGCATAATTACCGTCGCACCGATCGATACCTCCCGGCTGCCTTATCACGGTCATTGTACACGATGCTCCGGCGGTGCGCGTCCTCCGTTCCGGATCCTCGGGATAGTTATTGTCCGACGTATCGGCAAAGTGGAACGATCGCGTGGAATTAGAAATCGGCCGGAAATTTTCGGAGCGAATCCCAGCTCTCAGAAGCAGCTGCAGCCGCGACTGAAAATTCGGACATCGCGTGACTCAGGCGCATGAGTCGCGAGCGCGATGACTAACGCTGTTATTTCCATTGAGTAATTGGCGATCCGAGCCTCGGGGACCGACAGAATTCTTTCTTTCAGTTTCCATTCAATATTATATTCCATATCTACCTCTATCTTTGTACGTAAACTTCTTTCCTATTGTTTACTCATGTCGACTTCTCTTTGAATTTTCGTCATCATTACCCGCTTATCCACTGTTGATTATATTTCTTCTCACTCTTAATCGTTTGCATACTTTTATCTTTAATTTTATCTTCCTTCTTCGTGTTTTTTTTTTCTCTTTTTCTTTCTGACTTATATAAATAATTACTTTTTGCCCTTAAACGGCGTGCCCCAGGATTGTAATAAATGCTGCTCTCTCTTTCTTTCTCTCATCGCGAGCGACATGATATGAACGCACCGGACGGATCGCAGGCAATGGTAGCGCGCTATTAAGCCGATTATATAGCATCAGCCAGGTTCTTCTCCGATATACTTTGACGGTGCGTCGGCACTTATGTCAGATCTCGACCGACAATGAGAAAGCTGCCACACTTGCGCGACTATAATCACGGTATTTGCACACTCGATGACCTTGGAGGTATCCGTGCCGCCCTCGGAGCCTTGAACTTGCACAAACTTGGCAACGGTTCGAGCCGATCTACTTACTCCGTACCGACGAATTAGAGAGCGGCGTGTATTCCCGACATCCTCGCGAACGGTCCCTCGCCTTTTTTGCCCGCGGGGCACAAATTCGCAGACCAAATTCGACGTGTCCCGCGTATGCCGCTAAACACGTGGCCGCTAATTCGTCCGCCGTCATTATCGATCAAACACACCCGTACCGCCGAGAAAGAAACGAGAACGCTATCTCCGACGAGAGTCCCCCCGAGACGTGATTTCTCTCGCGAACGATTTTCCAGCTGCGCCGCTCGATGAAATTTCAACGGACGGATTTTCTCTCTCTTTCTCTACATATATTTATTTTATCATATATTAACTCAATCATATCATGTATCTTATCATGTATTAACTCAATCTTTCCTTTTATACGTATAATTTAATTTAATTTTTTTATACAGCTTATCCTTTTCACGGCTTTATTTTTCTTATTATTTTTTGTTCCCGAATTATCATTTTGTTAACGTATGATCTTTAATTGAACGCGATGTTATTTCTTCCCGACTCCATCGTGCATTTGATTTTTGCTCGGAGGGCTCGCCCTGGAGTGAAATAAACGCCGTTCTCTCTCCATCGAGCGCTCCGCGTCCTCTCACGCGACGCGTTATTATTTAATCGTCACGCACAACGTCTCGTAATGAAAGTCCCGTTATCGCGTTAATGTTCCGTGACCGCAAATGCACATTGTTGTGCCTCGCGGGGATGAACATTATCCGCGCGGAGAATATCGACGCGCTCCGATCGAGGAGAGATGGCCGCGCATCCGGTTACGCGCGATATTCTTTCGCGGCATAGCGGAGGGCAAGATTCGATCGCATTACTCCGTTTCCGGATGCGTGCTGCGTCCCATTAGACTAAATACCCCCCTCCTTTCCTCGGAACCGTTCGAAAAATCGTATCGTAGATCGCGCGCGCGCGCGCACTGCTCGCTCGATTAATCCCCGCGAATCGCTCGACGGTGATATCATAGTAAACATCAGCCAACGGTAACATTACAGCAATGTTATAATGAAAGAAAGTGCTATATTTAAAGAAATATTTCTTAAGGAATATTGGAATATTTTACTTGGAATTATTTTACTTGGATTAAGTGAACATCCCTTATAGCGTAGCACACTGAAAGGAAAGTGCTACATTCAAGTAATATTTACTTAACCCTTTAAGTACTGAATTATTTTGAGATTTTTATGCCCATGGGACGGATTTAATTTGTCGCTATATGGATTAATGTGTAAAAGTAATACATTTTATGCCCAAGTAAGCAAATGACGAGTCTCACTCGTCAAATGTACCGAAAGAGTTAATCTAAATAAAATAATTATTCCGATACGCTCCTCAACAAATCTCTCTTAAGGAGTATTGGAATATTTTACTTGGAATTATTTTACTTGGATTAAGTGAACATCCCTTATAGCGTGGCACACTGAAAGAAAAGTGTTACATTCAAGTAATATTTACTTAATCTGAATAAAATAATTATTCCGATACGCTCCTCAACAAATATCTACATGAATGTAACACTTTTTTCTTTTAGTGTATAATTTCTCATTCGACAATGTAATTGTTTTATGCAAGTCGCAAGTGCAATTTTTCCATTTGGAACACGCGATCGTCGGTGCGGCCGATGCGAAAGTTGCGCAGTTTTGTGGCAGTGTCAATCCGCGCGGGTCGTTCATTACACCGATTGATTTCACCGATTCGGGACACACGCACAGTTGATTTATCGTCGGTTCGTTTCTCTTCGTTTCTTTGAAAACGCGGTGTAACGTATGTGTGATAATACATGCTAACGTCGTACAAAACGAATAATACGAAAATTAAAGCGCACTCTCCGTTTCCTTACGTTCTCGTACCGACAGCGGGACACCGGTAAGATATTAATGTTTGTACATGGTGATCGTGAGGTGTTATAAGAAAAAAGAAAACATTTTAATTTGCTTCGCGCCTTATACATATTTACTGTAAGTGATAATTATTGCTAGTTGTTTACTATAAATAAGAACGTATCACTTGTGTATCAGTTAAATTGCTACATTAAAGTGTTGTTATTATACTCGTTGAAATCGTGTCACGATCCACTTACTCATCAATCCTGCAATTTTGGATTATAATGTCCCTTCGATCGTTCTAATCATAACCTGAGATGTCTTATTGGATTATTCATTATTGCTTTACATCAGTATCTACGAAAGTTCTCAAATTTCCTGCCGGAATTTAATATTACGTTTTTACGCACGTTATATTCTCCTAATACCAAAACGTAAAACAGGTATTACTTTCATGAATTTCTCTTTTTTTTTCAATTTTCACGTTTTAGTAGGTGAATATAATGAACGAGGAGGTATCACAATTTTCCGGCGGGAATTTGAACATTTTAGCAAATTTGTCTTTCCCGCCAATTTTTCATATTTTGGTATCAGAGGAATATAATGAGCAAAGAGGTATTACGAATTCCCGGCAGGGATTTGGAAATTTTCATGAATTTCTCAGTCAATTTTCAACGTTTTGGTATCAGGAAAATACAATGAGCGAGGAGATATTACGAGCCTCCGGCGGGAACTTGAAAATGTTCACGAATTTCATTTTGACACAAATCGACGCAACCATCATTTTCTCTTTATTCCGTATTCAATGAGTAACAAAGGATGTAGTAAAACAAGTCGACACTTGTGTTACTGAATGGAAAGCACCTAATCTAGCTATTATATATCCAATATTTCATATGGATTCACACGAGTTCCCTTGGATTCCCATTGGAAACCACTTGAAAATTCTCAAATGGGTAGGTAGCGGCGTTAGACGTTAGAAAAATACATTACCTCGCAGCTAAACGCCGGCGTGGTTCAATACCAGAGTAGTTGATATTTACTAGGATTTTTCACCGAGGCATTGTTGAGCTACGCGATCAAGCTGTCGCGATATCCGAGTCATCGACTCCGTTGCAGGCGAATATTTCTTTAGGGTGCAGTGCCGACGACGACGATGTCGAAATCCGTCTCGTCCGAACGTTCCGTCCTCCAGTCGCGTGACACCTCTGGTCGAAGAGTACCGCTCGGCACAAGGCCGCGCGCTATCCTCTCGCGAAGCCGTCGATAACATCCGCGCGGCGATTTCTGTGCCGCGAAGCGACTCCCGTCTCTCGTAAAAGCCGTTTAACGAGTGAGAGAGAGAGAGAGAGAGAAGCGGGTCTGCTTAGGAATGTCTCGTCGGGCGGATACACCTTATCGCGACTCGTCTTTCGCGAGGAGCTATCCCCTTGGAAGGTATCCACCGTCAGGTGGGAGGTGGAGTCACAGGTGACGAGTCTCGGTAGAGTCCTCGTCGGTGGATAGGGTAAGGTAGGGGTCCCTCTGGCTCCCACGGCACGCACGTACCTCAGGTAACACCGGCCCCTCCACTCGGCCGCGTTAGAACGCGGCGGCCGCCGAGCATCGTCCGCCTACGGCAGTTGCAATCGGCGCACCAGCGAGCACGCGCCTCGACAGTCCGCGCGCGCCGGATTCACCGCACACACAGGATCCGTGACGGATCGCAGGGCCCCCCCGCGAGCACCCTGCCTGCTGGACGCGATCTCATCGTCGGGAACGTCCGGGAGTTTTGGCGGGACCGAAGCGAGATCCGCGGTCTCGAAGTCGCGCCCGGCGACTCACCTGCCTACTCATATGCGACAGATGCCTCGCGAGGACACCCGTGCGATCGTGCGAACGAGCAATCTCCAAGTGTTTCCTTCCGTTGTACCCACGTAACCGCTCGGCTCGTGACACTCGGATGATTGTACGCACCGGTCGTTAGGGCGGAAGCTCTCCTTCGTTCTCTCCTCTTACGATCGCTCGAGATCGAGCCAGGGAGCGAGTGTTCCGCGAGTTGACGGATCATACCAGTGAGTAATGATAGGACGTAACGCGTGTTTGAGTAACCGATCGATTCTGAATTTTCGAATGAGCTTTCCCAGTGGTTCCACGGCGAATAATCGATCTCGAAACCAGGAGCCAGGAGAAATATCGATAATTAGTTGGTGCTCGGAGAGATCTTGTGAGATCTTTGTAAACGACTTTTACTATGCACGATGCAACGTATACGGGGAAAATATTGCGGTATAAAGTTATCAGAATATTTTATAGTGCTGCACCGCGCCGGAATTATGGCGGAAATTGCGGTATATGTTGTAATTTTTTAGTAATGCAACCGACGATTACAACACGCATAATAATTTCAGTCATAATTCCGGCATGGTCCAATATCACAAAATTTGGCGGTAATTTCTACTACGATATTTTCCCCGTGTTCTTAGGACTAGAAATTCTGTTTCCTTCGACCAAAACGGCATCCGGTTTATTCTCATTATCGTATTAATTCAACCGATCCTTTCTCTTCATGTGAGTATCTTTATTAGAATAAAAAGTCGTTCCTGCAATTAGCCAACGACGAAAAGTTTTCAGACGAAAAGTACCCGGGAAAGTAGAAAACACCTAGATTATGTTCCGATAGGGATTAAGATATTTCGTTGATTACTTCATACTTCATTATTAATCGACGCATCTTCGACAAAAAATCGATCGAATGCAAGACGACAATTCCGAACGCGTTTGCGAAATATTCGGTACACGTACACCGAGAGAAAAATATAATTATTTTCGTGGGCAATAATATCCTTTCTTCATTTTAACCACCATTTTAAAAGGGCCAAGGAAACTATTTTTTCTAGTAAGTGTATATTGTTTAGTATTAGTGATAACAACCTTACGCGCATGTGCTATTATTTTCGTTGAATATTTCGGGTTGGAATAAAAAAAAGGGAAGATATTGTCGTCCCCGAAAATAACTATATTGTGTGGTCACAACGACGACGGTTGTGATGTCGCGCCGAGGACCATTCGAGCGTCTCTCATCTTCTTTCCGTTGTCCATTTAAGATCCGTCCGAGGAACGTGCGACAGATCTCGCGAGCGCGTGACATCGCCGAGAACGAGAGCGTGGTGTATCCGTCAGCTGAGGTCAGGTAGTGACCAGGTGGAAATTCACGGAAGGTAGACACTAGAAAGGGGGAGCAGCGCGCCCTTAACACGCGTAATCGCTCGACGGGTGCACGCGAGCAAGCGTCTCGGCGGTGCACGTGCGCCAGGACGCTCCAGGACTCGGTCTCGTCGCCCGTGATAAATGCGCGGCCGTCGCGGATGACGTCCCGCGCCTTCTCCAAGATGATGGTCACCTGGATCACCTTGCTGGCCCTTGGCGTCTGCCACGGTGAGTACGCGAGAGATCTCCGTTGGTGCACGGTTGGAAAGAAAATTAGTATCAATTCGGGACTCGTATTCTTATATACAGGGTGTCCCGCTATAAACAGCCGCTCCCTTTTATCTTCTAAATGAAAAAAGATAGATCACAATAAATATGCATATTAAATTGCGTGATTTTAAGCGAGCTCTATCGCGAGCATGGTGGTTGTTGGTAAAAATTATTCTCGAATAATAAAAATGCGATCTTTTTCCGTGGAACTACATATATACGTAGATCGTAATAATACATGGAAAAAGTCTTAAGTCAATGAGAGATATTTTTATATATATAAGAGGCAAGAATAGGGATAAGCAAGAATATTGAAATATTACAATACTTTTTCGGAAACGAGTTCCCTCACTGAACCACTGTTTGCTCTTTGCTAACTGAATCGTAAAAGAAATCTCGTGACCGTTTAGAAACGTATACGTCGCGAAACAATGTTGACTTCTGAATGACACAAATATCTCGTCGATTTCACTCAACTCGCGGCGATATGATTTCTACGTTCCGGCATAAATCACTTATTCGCTGATTAACATAACTGAATGACGGCAGCGAGATCAACTATGATCGAATTAATATTGAAGCGTAGATTGTGACAAGCATACGTGAGAAAGAACAATAAGAAAAGGAGGACACTTGGGGCAGGACCTGTCCTAAATTTCTAGATAATCTGAATTGAAATGCTAGCCTCAATAATTCACGGCTATCTCCGAACATTGCGCTAATCGTTCGCGGCGTTCCCAGGAAAGCAAGCTTGAATTACGGTTTGGACAAGGCTCGTTATCACCTCTAAGTTACGAGCGATCATTTGCATTCTAATTGGCGCTCTCCCGATATAGTTTCCGATCGAAACGTAACATCGTAAAACAGCGAGTTTAAGACGATCGATACTTATTTCCAAACGGGGCTGTGTAAATCGACGGCCCGCACGGACGGAGGCCACCCGTCGCGGTAACGACAGAATTTCGATTAATCGCATCGACGAAAATTACTTACGTAATTGGACGATTACAAGGATTCGCGGTGAAGATTAAAGCATTACGTAACGCAGGATGCGCCGTTCTGCGCACGTAGTTCCTGAAAATTCTTTTCTTCTCTCCGCTCGACGACAGGTGTACCGGCGGCTCTGTAAGTGTGCCATGTTAGAAGGCGATCGAATAATCTAGCGTGTCTTCCGAGTCATCGAGAGCAACGCTAATCAACCGATCGTTTCTCCAAGTTTAACGTTCGCCGTCTTTCGGTTTTGTTTCTCGCACACGGTCTTAGAATCTCTATTTTTTCGCTCGCTCGCCGCTCACTTTGCCGTCGTTCACCGCGGTCAGTCTTAAAACAGAGTTCACTTGAAATCGAACGAATCCATCTATAATACAAACATATCGAAACTTGAGATTCTTTCGTAGCGTGTAATTATCACATCCGATGATCTCGGTAGACATTGTGCGAAAAGAAGGGCAACGTTACCGGCGTTCAACATTTTTCCCGGTTTTCCAAGGTCATCTTCAAGATTACATAATTCCAATGTTTGCGGGAAATTACGTCGAACAGTGATTCGTCTAATTGGCTGCTATCTAAGAATGTCAACAGGCGGTAAGAAACAATGGTAAACAACGTATCCTGTGTGTGTAGAACGCGGAATCAATATGCCACGAGTCGTTTTTACGACTCCGGAGGCCTCAACCCCGCCAAGGGCCGCGTACAGCCTTAGACCGTCATACCAAGATTGCATTCGAAATCACTGTCGCGAGGGCACCTCGTGTGGGACGCGAGGCGACGCAATTTTCATACACAACGTTTGCGCCGTGATGAATGTGCGCGGGAAATGCGCTGTCCGAAAATTTCATCGGTGGAAGCAGCGGAGAAAGCATTTCGATATCGCGCGAGTCTTCTACGCGCTTCGATGGATTCACCTTGGCAGTGAAACCAGCTCGAGGCGAGTCTCTCGCGCGCGCGCGATCTGCGTTTCGGGATCTCTTTTCTCCTTCTCTACGTTCACCAGGTACGACGATTGCATTTCATTAACGAGTTCGCCAGCACGCCAACGGAGCGGGCGACGCGCCGTACGAAAATTGAGGACCAATTTCGCAGGAATGCTCCTTTCGATTCGAAAATCATCCTCTCGGTGCTCTTTTACATCGTCTCGACTTTCACACTTATCAATTTAACGCATTACATCATCTTACCGCATTACAGCTGTAATGATAATTTATAATCGTGAGATTTTCGTTGCGTTAAGAAATCACGATCAATGTCCGATAATACAATCGTGATTTTATAGGAAAGATCATTCAAGCGATCACTCAAGAGAGGAAAAATCAAAGACGAAGGTCGGCCGTAAGTTTAACAATCCGAACGGTCATTGCAGTTAGAATCCCGACGGATTCACTTTCGTCGCGCGCGTCGTCGGAATAACAAATCGGCGATTTTCGCTGCGCGTTAAAGGCGAAGCGAAATCATGCCGAGATCTTTCACGCGGTGTCGGAATCAGAGCGAAACGCATCGTCAGAGCGGCCGCGATCTCTTCGTCGCTTCTCCGCGAAGGTTTAACCGCCCTCGTAAGAGCGAGCCGGATAAACAACTTCACACGGACGAAGATACTCCAGTGAGGTTACAAATCAGACGCCACTTTCGGTCGAGAAGTCAAAGATGCCCGGACTTGAGAGACTCCGAGTGTTCCTCCGATCGACGGGGCGTCGTGACGATATCGCGGGGAAAAAAATCGTCACTCCCTCCACGTAAAACACGGAGGGACTCTGGTGAACGAAGCGCATCTCGCGCGGTGAGGAATTCGTACGAATTCCGGCTCTCTCCCATCGGCGCGCACCTACCTACCCTTCCCTACCACACGTGTTTGCATTCCAGCGCGATGTTTCACTAAATGCACGCATTGCACCGGGTTTAACCACCCTCCGGAGGGAGAACCAGTTCTTTCGGAGCGCCGGGAGCGCCGCGCCGAGACAACGCTATCGCGTGCTTTACGAGGAGGCATGGAAAAAGGAGCGGCGAGAGTCCGCGCCGAAACTCACGTTGAATGGCTTGCGATTATCATTCCAGCATCGACGCTTAGTACAAAGAGCCGCCCCTGAGAGAGGCCCTGTTCTATACATCAATTATCGTCATTATTCCCATTCTTTTCGGCGACGTGAAAGCGACGACGGCCGGCGAACCTTCGTTTCGGCTGAAAAATCCACCTTTCCGAAATTTGCATCGTATAAGTATGGAAGCGAGAAAACAGCCAGCGAATGCGGTATCGCAAGGCAAATATTTTCACAGACGAAATCGTCGCGCGTGCGACGGCGCGCCGCGATGTTTTTGCGGAAAAATGATTAGACGGTCGCGGAATAATGAGGTAAATGACGCGCCTGCGACTGCTACCCAGGTATTGCTTGAGTAACCTGGACATCGGGAATAGCAAGCGCCGATTAACCGAACGCGCCAGTAGATCGAGCAAGCCGTTTCACTGTCGACACACAGACCGCGACCGTTGCTCTCTCGACACTCGCTGGGGTCGCCAGAAATTTTCAATCACATCGTGCCCGGATATTCATGGCTGCTGATTATTCGAGAAAACAATATTTCAAGTGTTATTCAAACGCAGCGGCATTTGGAACGTAAAACAAATTTACGTGAATGGAACGCCATTGTTAATTTGGTGAAATAACACGCCGGTCGAAATTACATCCTGAATTTAAATTAATTAATTATCCTGTGTTTATCACAGGATAAAGCAATTAAAATCAAAACTTAGCTCTTATTTCCGTCATGTGCTAAACGTTAATCCCAGGTGGGAAGTAACGTCAAAACAACATCAAAATGATGGAAAATGATCGAAAAATCAGTTTTTCAAATCATTTTGATGTTATTTCAACGTCGTTTCGATGTCATCGTCACTTTCCGTCCTGGGAATCAAAAGGGAGCTTGATATTTAATTTTTGCAGAGAAGATACCGCTGTGTTTGAATGACACTAAAATATTTTAATCGAGATTATAAGCTTACTCGTAAGATCGAAAATTACATAAACTCTAATAACAACAGTAGGATCATAGGCCGATATTCATAGATTTTATATTCACAGATTTTATCTTTCAGTTCGACTCAAGTTCGTTTTCAGATACTTGGATCGTTTCATCGGCTACGAAACATTTGAAGATCAACTTGTCTTAGATATAAGATCTTACTTTGAATATTGCCCATAACGGCTCTAATTAAAACGGTTTCGACCTTACGTGCGAGGCTGAGAAACGCATAATTTCCGATCTCGGGAAGGCATACATGACGCCGTGTGTACACTCGCGAGCCATGCGATTTATATCATACATAATGGCACACATAAATTACCCGCGGCTCGCGTGCGTCCACTTCGCTCTCTGACGCGCGTTAAACGATCGAACAAGCGGAATTAATCTCCTCGATACACTGAATTTTTCCGCGCTTTCATCCGTCGCGTTTGATAGCGCTCGCATAAATCTCGCGCCGGGGACGATGTTCGTCTTCTCTCGGTCGGAACGATGAAGGTAACTTCCCCCGCGACTGGAAGTTGCGACGTTTTTGCGGACGACGCGAGTTGGATAATCGCCGACGGAGGAGAGTCGAGTCGAGCAAGTTCAACGGATCGGCCAAACGCATAATCGTAGGTGCGCGGTATTTCATAACGATACCGGCGAAAATGGTGGCGCGCGCCGGCGATTAACATAAAGTAACGAGCCGAGTCCTGCGGACGAAGGATGCATTCTTGCATATCCTTGACACGATCCGCGGCTCTCTCGCGTCAGGCTCGCGTCTCGCCGTTTACGGAATTCTCAGGTTTCAAGGCGTCAATGTCGTCGTCGTCGTGTAAATATAAAAAATGGACGTGCGCATACCTCGGCACGGAGTCAGCCGGGCGTGAAGAAACGACAGAGAGGAGCAGCGAGAGAGAGAGAGAGAGAGAGAGAGAGAAGCAAATCCGTTAATTATTATTCCAGGTTCTGAAAAAAACGGCGTCCTGTAATAAAGACAATTATAGTATTGGCAGCAGAGAAAGAGAAAAAAAATTAAAGAGAAAGAGAGCAAAAAAGGACAAGAGTTAAATAAGATTACATCAGTGCATGGCATATCAAATGCAAGCGATGAAGGTCGCGGAGGAAGCGTGTAAAAATAATTTCGCGAGCGGAAACAAACGTGAGATGGCGATGAATCTTCGGCCGTCGGTCGTAACGGTGCGATCGATTGATATTCGCGGCGAGTCGATCCGTCGACAGGAAACCGAAGGGCTCCGTCGATCAACCGTGTGCATTTCCGAGGTTGATCGCGGAGAAGGGAAACTAAAACGGAAACGTATATACGTAAAACGAGGCACCGAACGTAGTCTTAAATAGGGAGAGACTATTGAGAGAGGAAGGCATCTCGTCGATGACGTCGAATGCTTCGCAGGAAATGGCTGACGCAGTAAGATTAATCGTAGAATTTGAATGACTTTCCAGTGATAAATCTTGGGTTTGGACCGAGGATACTTTTCGCATCTTCCTTGTAGTGTTGAATGAATGGGACACTTCCTCGAAGGGAACTTCATCCGCGACTGACCGAGATAGTAAAAGGCGTGGTAATTCATAAATATTACGAAATAATACGCTTGCGGTAACATTGTGAAAAACTTGACGAATACCTTCTTTGCAATTTCCGTTTTATCTCCAGACAATTCTGCAGTTGTTTTACATTAAAAGCAAAAAGGCTACATTCAAGTGAGTATTCGCTAAGAAGTTTCGGAGGATTATCTTACTCGAATTACGTAAAATAATTACTCCGATATTCCTTAGCGATATATAATTGCTCCAATGGTAAAATAATTACTTTAATATTCCTTAGCAAAATATTTACTCGAACACTTTTACTTTCAGTATTGTTCAGAATTGATTTCTCAAGTTGATCAACAATCTTTACAATAACGATAAAGCGATCCCAAGAGGCGGCCATAACGATTTATTAATAACGTTTTCGCGTTATCAATAACGTGATATAATTTTTACGTATTCGATTTTCAATCATCACAAGAACGAGTTAGTTACGTTTAACGTTGTTGCTACTGCGCCACCCGCCGTAACAATTAATAATCTCCGCAATTACCAGTTAAACATCCACGTTAATCAACACCGGAAGATAACTCACGCATAGATAACTGCTTAAAGCACGCACATTTTCTGACTCATGCACGTTGACGATTTGCATTCTCTTTAACGATCTTTCGTATCGCGGAAATAATAGAATTGGTGATGTTGGTGGGATTAGATCCGCGGGAAAATCTCGCGGTAAAATTCTTAACACACACACACACACACACACACACTTCCTTATTCGAAAGAGGTATTATTCAGGGTGTCTGACGTAAGCCATCCGTCATACACTTGTAGTTTAGGTTAATGTGCAAATAAAAAAGTCCTCTGACACTTTGCAAACAACCGCGGGAAATTTGGGATATACTTGTGGATTGGATCATTCTGAGCAGAAAATATCATCTTGCAGAGAAGCACGCAAAAATGTTCGAGTCATTAATTAAGCCTCTCTATGCATGGCCATTTTCGATAATGAATTTTACTTGAAACTCGACGTGGTTGTTCGCAAAATGGTAGAGGACTCTTTCATTCACATTGCCCTAAACTACAATATAATATGACGGATGGGACGGCTTGCGTCGGACACCCTGTATGTATAGAAACTGGCAATTCTCGGGTTTGTTGCCGCATATTGCCTCAATCTCACTTCTAATTCTTCGCCGATGATTCACTTATAGTCGGCATTTTAATCGAGTCAATCTTATCGCGAAGTATCTCCGACTTTTCCTCCTACCAATTTCTCGCGTTGTATTTAGCTTTCTTTTCGCCGACATTATCACCTTCACCGCGGCTACATCGCGTTTCGCGAGAAAAGCCGAGACGAATCGATCAAAAGAGACAAGATCGAGTCGGTCTCGAATGAATCGCGATCACGTCGGACTCTCTATTCGCGGGTTAACGACCCCGTCTCACTCGTGTTCTTAATTATTGAGCGAGATTCATTACGACGACCTCCGATCCTCTCTCTCTTTCTCCTCCTCGCTGGCCAATCGATCCCACCTGACTACGTGTCTCATCTACGGCCGACGGTCTTGGGATGAGAAATTCCATCGTTGCGCTATTAGTCACGGCTTCCTGCCGTTCCGCCCTCCCGAAAAACGAATTCGGGACGCGTCTCGATCGAGCGGAGCTTAGAGCGAATATCAGGCCTTTAATCGAGCGTGCCGACAACCCGCCGAACCCGACGTTCAATCCGATCGGCGTGTATCTGCTGAAGAAAGTGTACGAAAGTTAGCCGTAACTCGGTGGAATGTGCGCGCTTCCTCCGCCCGAAAATCCCCGGCCGGATCGATCGCGCTCTATCAAGTGAGCGGGAAAGTTCGACACCGGCGCGATAACTTCGTCTCCAATTTTCCTTCAATCTCACTTTAACATTCGCGTCGACAAGCCGAGTCGATCGAATGGCAGCTCACTGCGTGTCGCTGCTCTTGCGAAATTGCTCGAACAACACGTAGCTCCTAAAGGCGTTCTTTAAACGTCTAAAAGACGTCTTCGCGAAGAAACCGTCTCAGTGTTAACGGGGAAGTCTGCGAGGGGATTCCCGCGATCGGCCTAATCGATCCGCACGTAACACCGTAAAACCGTACGCCGATCAGTGTGTCAATGTAAAGTGGAGACGACCTTCCAGTGTCAGCGACCACTGCGCTCGTCTCGACGACAATACCAAGGACCAACTTCGGACAAGTAATCGCGCGCGTACTACATACCCGTCATGTAGAAAGCGTACGATCGCAGGGACGCTTTGTCTTCGACGCTTCAGCGATCCGCGATTTTCCAAATTTTTTTTAGAAATCCCCGCGTTTCGCCATTGTATTGTTGTTACGAATCCTCGCGCGGAACTCGCCGATTGAAAACGATTCGAGAGTGTATCGTTTCTTTTCCTCCTTCTTTTCTCGCGAGCGGATGATGAAGCGGTAAGAAATCTGGTGTATTTAAAACGACCCGCTAAAGTGTCGCGTTACGCTAACACGGGGAACGCGTTAAGAAGCATGCGAATGTATGCAGAAAGAAGGATCGTTGAGCTTTGATTATGGAAGCATGAATTTTTCACTTTTATCTTACATTTTTAATATTCCCCTATAGACATCTCGGGTGTGTCAGTTTTCGGGCCTAGTTTTTCGAATCCTTGTACGTCTCGGAAAATAGAAATGTGCAAGGAAATATGTAATAACTTTCATAAGACTACCGTATATTTTGGTAGGGAAGTGTTCACACCTATGCGCGCATAAATGTGAATTTTACACTTTTCAATAAGGCTTTAAAGCCTAAAAACAAAATGGTCGGCTTCATGTTTAAATAACAAAATCGGCCGCGAATCGGCCGTATTATTAAGAATTCCCACGGTCGTAGAAATTTATTCGCAGCCCACCATTAACTGAAAAGATTACGATTTTATTTACTTATCCTATCGGCGTGCTTACACTATTCGAGACAAAATAATCCGCACATTTAGGCACGCTTCAGCGCTGCGCCGTGCATTCATAACTCGCACACGGTTACGTAAGTTCGACCGTTTCCGCACACAGTTGCGGGTACACGGAAACGTTACTTTTGCTTTTGAAGACGATTCTCACTGTCTATCGATCCGACCCTGATTGTATCCGCACGCGGTGACAGACGCGCGGCGCAAGGTGATTGTCTACGTGACGGCCGTAGCTTCCTGCCCATCGTGTCCCACATATCCGTTCGCTCAAGTTCTCCTTCGCGCCGTGTCTTCTCCGCCGCGAAATTTCCCGGTCGCGTTTTCACCGATTTTCCCCGACGGTCCGCAAGACCCGTCTTCGCCTCTTTGCTACATTTCAACCCATCGATTACCTTTATCCGCCATTTTAACCGAGCAGTATTCTCTCTCTTTCCTCCGTTTCCTCCTTGAAATATATCACTGGTGCCTTTACTCGCTGAAGAAGGTCATCTTCATAATCGAGTATACGCTCGAAATAGCGAGCAAACGAAGAGGTAGCGTTGAATGATTTACGATTACACTTATCTGATACGTAGGGCTTCCCGTGGCCGACGATAGTCCCGTCGACAAGAGCACGATCGGTGACGCCGCAAATGTCGCGGAAGAGACCGCCGTTCCTGAAACGAAGGGCCATTCCATGGACGACGTAATGCCAGGGACGAAGCCGCCGCCTACCTCCGTGGTGTTCGTCGACGTCCCGGAGCACACGGAAACCGAGCTCGGCTCGTCCGTGCTGTTGGCATGCCGGACCGGCAATCCTGTGGCCGAGTGCCAGTGGTCCTGGCAGCCATTGCCGCCGGTTCACCTGCCGCTTCCGGACGTCAGTGAAAGCCCGCCGATTTCTACGAGTAAGCACCGACCGTTTCCGCCGCTTGATCCTCCGCGAACTTTTACGAACCCCTTCGTACCTACGCTATCTTCGTATCCGAAAACCTTCGGAAGGAGAAATCGATTTTTTCGTGATATCATCGTAACGCATGCTTTTGCATAATCAACAAGTTAACTTAATTCTGACCTAACTTTCAATTATGTTAGTTTGATTTCGAGAAGTTTTAACTTAACAAAGTTCGTTATATGAGCCGGTATTTTTTTTTAATTTATTTAAAAATAATAGTTACTCCGATTACAGTACAGTCGATCGATTTGTCGCGTTAGATTAACCATTAGATGATATATACTTGCCAAACATCATCTCTCCTTCGATACGAAAAACATACCTTTCTCCTCCCGTTTAATATAAGAAGATCGCAGCGAATCGTCGCGGTCATTGTTGAAATTCGTTCGTGCGACAAAAATACTCTTATTGACGGCTTATCTCTCCATGCTGGATATCGAAGGCATTAATCATCCGTAATTTCTGTAACTACGCGCTGAATATTTATCGGAGCGGTTCGCGATCCATCGGTGATTTCAGCCACGGCGATCTCATCGATCTCGACTACGGCGACTCCCACGACCCACCCGCTGCCAGTACGACAGTTTCCAGCGTTCGGGAATAATAGCAACGATTGCTCGGTGAGATTCTCTAGCACCAAGCACGAGCAAACGGGATACTGGACCTGCGCGGCGAGAGTCTCCACGAAAGATCCTTTCACCAGCACCGAACCGGCCAAGCTCGGCATTATCAATGCTAATCATGGTAGGGCATGTTTTATTTTTAAAACCTTTGCTCACTACGACCGCACGATAATTTCGACCGACCAAACTGAATTATCGTACTTTAGCTAAATTTCTATGACCTCGCGCCATCTTTTCACCGTATCTCGGATATTTTTATCGAGAAGAGGCTGTATATCGCATATGTACGATACAATGTATATATATTTTTTACATCGAGTTTCTTTCTCTCTCTTTCTCTCTCTCTCTCTCGATCGATCGGTCGATCAGTTTGAACATTTGACAAAGCATCACGCTATCGCTTTTTACCTTTTCGTCGTGTACTTTCTCATATTTTGAGAAATAGCGAATAATCGCGATATATTTACGCAGTTGCGCCTCGGTTGGCCTCGAATTCTTCGTGACAAAACACGCTTGCTGTTTGTCTCCGTCACTCGCACCCACTGTCACAATATTTCCCGTATCAAGAACGACGCGAGATGCCACTCGTCACTCGTCATATTGACGAATGTCTCGATACACGTCTGCCTAAAGATTAATTATTTAACATTGTCCGATGCTTTAAGGATACTCCTATTGTACGTATATATGCGATCGTGCGAGGTAAAAGGCGTTGCATAAGAACTATCGGAGAATGCAACCGGTGCATTCGTATCTTCCAGGCATCCTCATTACGTTCACGAAGCATGAAAATATCATCGAGGTGCCGGCGGGATCCTCGGCGCAGATAATGTGCCAGACGAAGTCGCCGGTTCGGGAATGCCAATGGTCCTGGCGACAACTGAACCAGTCGCAGCCCTGGAACCTCGACGTGAAATCGTTTCCAGCCTTCGGTAACGACAGCACGGAATGCAGTATCAAGTTCAAGAACGTCCTGCCTGAGCAGGAAGGCTACTGGACTTGCGGTGCGCGAATCGACCCGAATTCCTCCTTCACCCAGTCGACTCCCGTCCGATTTCTCATATCGGAAGGTATCGTTGTTTCTTCTTTTTCCACTTCATCGCTCTTTCGCATTTGCAATAACGATCATTTCGGTTCGCTTATTCAAATCAGCCGAATTTCACTTCTCTTCGATGAAGTTCACATTTTTGAAGAAAGAATATATCCTCCTTTCGACTACTTTGTCACGAGAATGTTCCTCGTTAAGGATAAATATCATTTGGAGGAAGAAAAAAGTAAACCGAGTGATCGCTTCTCTTGCCAGTAAAATCATATTTTTCTCTGTCACGCGAGAGATCGATAGTTAAATATTTTACCTTTTCACATCACGTTTTTTTCACACTCGCCGGCGAGAAGTATCACAATTTCATTATCCGACGCTTTATCCGGTATCGCACACTCGGCGTCACACACAGAGTAGCTCGGACGATCGAAAAACCCACCGAGAGCTTTCGTTTCCCTTTTATAGTCGAGTTCGTGCAGCTGTCGCGCGGAGTACAGGTTGCTGCCGGCGAGTCGGTCTTTCTGAGGTGCCTGGCGAACAAGCCGGTGGTACAGTGCGAGTGGTCGTGGAGGGCGTCGAACTCGAGCAAGGAACCGCTGCTGGTTAAGAAGTTCGGCCCGAACAAGGACGCCGAGCACGATTGTTCCGTGCGATTCAAGAACATACTGTACGAGGAGGAAGGACTGTGGACCTGCGGGGTCCGTTTGACACCCGACGGCATCTTGCACACTGCTCCTGCGGCCACTGTCAGCCTCCTGCCCACTGGTATGCGATGGCATTTCATTCGGAAACTGCCTTTACGACCCCTCTGTCGTTTCATTCGATCGTTGTTGCCTTATCGCGAGTATCGTTGAAAAGCACACAAATTAGACCCTACCCGACGAACGGGTAAACGTGGTTTTGATTTAAGGAAACAAAATCTCCGGTTTATAGCGAAAAGCGTTGTTGGCGACAGCGATGAAATTTAATTGGCGCGATTAAGTCATTCCGCCGTTTCGGAAAATAGAAATTAATGCTCCTAACAAATCTATTCGCTTCCCGAGCAGATTTTTCTTGCCGTCCCAGTAGTAACGATTTGCTGTGTCGGCGGAATATTTTTCTCCGTGCACGAATCAAATTTGATTTTTACACGTGGGAATTCTGTTCGATCAAAACGCGTTTGACTCGTTGTTCATTATCACGCGAATTCTCTTCGCCGTGCGGTTTCCACGATTTGATATTCTCTCAGAGCGAAAAGCGTACACCTCGTTCTCTAATTACGTTTCCGGCTCCTTTAACGATCAATTACGGGAATTTAACCGATAATCGGTGGAACGCTTTATCGTTGCTCATTTATCGTTGAGAGTTTCTCCGAACGAGTGCTCGCGTTTTCTACGTGCTCCGACAAAGAGAAAGAAAAAGAGGCCGCGTTATCCGCTTGCTTCGTGTCTCGTCCGTCATTCTGTTATCGCTCGAGTCGTTATCACGTCGACTAATTCCAGCTAAGGTGAGTTTCGCCCAAGTGCCAACGGACACGGCGGTGCTGGTAGGCACGGAGGCTACGTTGAAATGCGTCACCAGCAGCCGCGTGGAGAAATGCGCCTGGAGCTGGAGGCCGCTCCACAGCAGCGACCCTGAGATCGTCGTCGAGGAGTTCCCAAGTAGCGGCGACCTCGGTCGCGACTGCTCGCTGCATCTTCCGCATGCGTACACGGAGAAGCAGGGTCATTGGGGCTGCCAGGTGTCGATCGCGTCGCTCAACACCGTCCTGACGTCGCCGCCCGTCAAGCTCACGGTTTTCGAGCAAGGTGAGCGCGTCCAACGGCACCCTGACTCTCACTCTCGAAAGTTCCTGGAGTGGAGTCTCACGCAAGTCGAGTGAAAAGTATTTTCTCTCTCGCTAGGGAAAATAGCGCCGCTCGAAACCGCAAGTGAGTGGATGTTCCACTCAAGCTTGGAGTGGATTACCACCATACGCGTTTCAGTCGACTCGAACGCTTCCGACAGTGAGGATCGGTCAGATTCGCTCTTCACGCGAAAATACTCACTCGACTGTTCGAAATTGACTCCACTACGAGCGAAAGATCCGAGTGATTCGCTCTGGGAAAGTTCGAGAGAGCGCCTGTTTTCCCGTTCAGCGCGCTCGTGTCACCGCGACGATTCTTCTTCCAGACGAGGTGAAGTTCTCGGAGCTGTCGCAGGACATCCAGATCTCGTCCGGCGGCAGCGTCCTGCTGCGCTGCGTGACGTCCTCGGCGGTGGAGCAGTGCCGTTGGTCCCTCACGCCGGTGAACTCCAACACCACGGTGGTGGTGAAGCAGTTCCCAGCGGCCGGGAACGAGGCGCGGGACTGCAGCGTCCGTCTCAGCCACGCTCTCGCCGAGCAGGAGGGACTGTGGACCTGCGGCGCCAGGATACGCGGCCGGCAGAACTACACGGACGCGCCGCCCGCGAAACTGAGCCTCCTCGAGCCAGGTATCGTCGAGTAGCTCGGCCTAAGACGATCTAGCGCCGCCACGGTGAAGGGTGGAGCACGGCGATCATCGCGGTAAACGCTTCTGTTGCGTCGACTGAATCTCCAGCCGCAATTGGGGCTAATCTTCTTCATTCAATAACAATGTTATCGGCAAATATCAAGTGACAGTAACCGTTGCTCATTATTTCCCACTCGGCAACGTGAATGCGAGTATATGACACGAGTCGTGCGGGAAATTACGACTAACAATTGTGTTACTCGCTGTTCGCATAGTAGCGTTTATTAATGCGATCAGGGTAAATCCGGACTGTGAAACTTTTTATTATCATGCCATTTTTAGCTTTCCGCAAACACACGTAACCGTCGAAATTGTCGATAGTCAGATCCACTACAGCTAGAATTATCATACGATCGGCGTCGTGTATCATCCCTGGATGAAAAATTACACGATTTTCCGTTTCTTATAAAGGGACCCGTAAGATTGAAAATCGTATAAGTAACTTTAATTGTAATTATAAGATTATATTAATTTTAATTTTCTAAGACGGTTCTGACGGCTTATGCGCACCATATGTGAGGCTGAAAATCGTGTAAGACTGGAAATCATGTAATTTTCGATCCAGGGAATGATAGAGCGTAAACGACGCCAACTGTACTTCCCAAGTGGAGTAAAAGTCAGGATGACGTGAAAATATCATTTTTTATATGACTTTTTCCTCCACTTTAGCTGGATAATCGAATTACGGTACTACACGGTATTGTTTTTCAAATATCAGTTTCATTGAATCAAGAAGATTGACTCCAATTACGCGCACTGTTGGACATCCTACTTGATACAACGGGAGTTTCATTTCCGTGTGGAGATCTTCGTTCTCTCCAGATATCGTGCTCGCGCGGAACGGATGCGTATCGCGAGCCAGCGGTAACGTCCCATCAAGGTTTGCTTTCTACAATTACCTGGATCTGGTGGGGGAGTCTGATCCATCCGATCCTGAAACGCCCGAAACGGACGGTCATTTTGTCACGCCACATCGCGCCTCATCGAGCTCACCGATCGTTTCATCGCACAAGATACCGTGGGAAAGACCTCGCGCGCCCCAAGGATCTCGCGTACGCGTGCCATCGCGTGCGGAAGGACTTTGTGTCCTTTGGCACCGGTCAGAAGTCTGCTTCATAAAACTCGGCGAATTTGACCGGCGACGAGAGACGGCAGCTTCGGAAAACGCGTCTTTCTCTTGTTTTCTTTTCCCTTCCGTTTCTTAAATCTGCAGATTTTCCGCCCTTCGTCCTTAAATTGCCATAAAGGTGCACAGCCGTTCTTACGTCAAATCTTCGATCGCCCTCCTGTCGAGTTTTCACCGATCGATCGGAATCGTTATCTACGGTAGCGTTACCGTAAGTAATCCGTAGAGCACACGTGTGTGTCGTAAATTTTAGAATCAGTGATTTATTTGACAAATAAGAGACCTTAATGGAATGACTGACTTGTAATTTTTCGAGACGATATTTTGCGTCCTAAATCTTTGTCTAAATTATCATCTTTTTTACCTTTATTTTTTTATTACACACAGCGGTTTGTCATCGATCACGAAGAGGAACGGCTTTTCAGTACTCCAGACACAAGACGGTTATTATGCATTATTTAAGACAAAGACTTGAGGGAGAAAATATCTCGAATTGATGTCAGCCATTCCGCTCAGGCCCCAACCAAGCCGCGCACTTAAGGCGAGCCGCGCGTGAACTTTGCACCCGTCGTCGCCCGAGCGTGTACTTTAGTGTAGACCATGGATTCGCAATTATTTGCGATCTACGGTAAACACATCGGACGAAGCCTCGCGGCATGAGCATCGATTGGACGACCTCGTGTCGCGGTAAACCGAAACTTCACGCTCCCAAGATGCTCTTCTTCATCAAGCCGTATCGGAGATTCCATTTTACCAAAACAGACCATTTTCAACTAGTTTGCTTCTCGGACCCGTGCGAAAAAAAAACAAAACTACAAGAATACGAAAAAATAATTGGTATACTATTGAAAAATTCCACACTTTATCCGAGGGACGTTTCTCCTACAGATATTTTGGGATATCGCGATAACCGATATTCTAAATTCTCAAGAGAGTCTCAATATTTATTGGACATCTAGCAGATAGTAGTTTTTTTCGTATTCTTGTTATTTTCCGTACGCATCTCTGATATCTCTCCACGATAAGGCTGATCGGCCGTCACGTTACTCATGGAGCCGATAGGTATTACGGTATAAGGTTGTCTCTCGTCGTCCAATCGAAAGACAAAGCGTGCATAACTCATCATCCCACATTTGTGTATCCCGAGTGGCGAGAATCCGTGCTCGATACCCGCGATGGAAAGCCAATCGGCCAGGATTCGCGCGCGCGCACGGCGAAAGTGAAAGTACCGATCTCGACGATCGATCCTCGCTGAGCGTCCCGAAGACTGTTGTTGTAGGTGGGATATGGCAGACTCTTTGCACGTTAAATAAGTTTCATATCGTTAAATTAACAGCCCGCGTGATTACGCTAAGATCCGCTAGGAAAACAACCGCGATCGGGTTTTTCATTGTGACCGTCGTAAAATGTCATGCGAGAGCAACGTTGCTAGTTGGGGCTTCGGCAGAATGGCTGAATTGAAATCTCAAGACAATGTCGCTATGCCCTAAATCCATGTCTAAATTATCACTTTTTTATCTTTTTTCATCAATTATACACCGGTTGTCATCAGTCACTTTTCACTTTAAGACTCCAACGAAAAAAAAAAAATTCGTATCAATTCAAGATTTGTATTTTCAAGTTGATACAATTTTTAGTTTGAAGATATCATTTTTTCTATCTGATATTTCTTTTCTCTCAATTCATGAAAATTCTTCTTGAATAAGCGGAACATGATATTTTTCGCGTAACTGTACAGAATTTCTTCGTGTAAACACGAATTTTATCTTCGTATAAAATGATGTACTATTGCTTATACAGGAGTCTTGAATTGAGGCTAATTTTTTTTCCACGTTCTCAGATAGCGCAGATTTCTGCAAGGCTCTCTAAAAAATGACTGAAAAATATAAAACGGCTTTCGAGTGTCATTAAGACACCTTTTAGAAATTTGTGCTGACACAAGACGCTCAGCGGGTTACATAAAAGAGAAATTCAAGGCATAAAACGGTTATCTTGATAAATCAGCCATTCTGGCCCTTCCGACTCCTCCGTCCCTACGTTACGTTCTCTCGCTGCTTTCAGCGCGCGAGAGGTCCCATCTAAGGATGCCGAGTTTTGCGTTCCGTCTGAACGTCGGGCAAGATTTCCTTTTTTTTATTTTTGTACATTTCTTTTCAGTCGACGAGCACCCTCACGATGTAACCAACACGTCGAGCCACACATCTCCCATTATTGTCAAACACTCGTCATTCAACGATGTCATTCACTCCATCTTATTTATGTTCTTAACGGCGAGATTATGCTCGAACGATTTTGCATTTAGCGTAGCTAATAGTCGCTCTAGATAAGACAGAGCGCGCGAATCGATCGCGCTAGAATTATAACGGTCGTCCCTTTACGCGGGGAAACACTTTGGACGGAAGTATCTTTCGCAACAAAAGCAAACTTGACCTGTGACGAAGTTATCTTCGAATTTCTAGATCATAGAAGATGATATTAAGATCGAGCGATTCTCACGTCGAACTTCTCATCCGGACGACTTATCCGAGAGATCCCAAAGTAAATCACCTGCAATTGAATAACAATTGCGCGACATGGCTTGTATCGTCTCGTTCGGTTCTATCGATGATCACGGACGATGATCGTTTCTTCCGGAAGTTTAGTTGTCCCGGGACGACTCTTTTAATACGTACATATCTCGAGCAATTTGCGGACGATGACAGGCCGGATTCGACGGTTTTATTTTCCCCAAGACGAAAGGTTGCTTGAACGTCGTAATAAATACTCGAATAACAGGAGAAATTCGCACGAGCACACCGCGTTTCTTCCATTATGTCTCGTGTATTATTTATTACCGAAAGCGCTCACCCCTCCCCCCCTTCTTCAATTTAACATCGCGATTATCCGTTCGCGTTTCGTCGTCTAGCTCGAGGCTGATCCTTGGCACCACGCGTCCGTCACGAATACTTCATTATTACTCACCGATTATAGCCGTTACTACATTTAATGCTAAGTAGACAATTTTTAGAGTTAAGGCGTTTAGCGTCCGGAAAATTCATGTTCGCGACGAGTAACGTTCGCTCAGCTCGTTGCTCGATGAAGGCTGCGTTCGGAAAGTACCATCCTGAGGATAGAGCAAGGTAGAGTGAATGGTGATGGAGGTAGGTTTCACTCCGGGAAAAGATCAGTCCAAAATCAAGAATAGATATTCTCATAAATCAGCGAGAATATTATGAAAATATCCTCTTAGAAGACCTTTTATTCTTGATCTTTCATTGAATTCGTGTCGATGCAAGGTATCACTCAAGAGTAAAATTCCTCGAAGAATATTATATAGTATTCTTGCTTATGTATGAGAATATCTATTCTTGATTGAAAAACTGTCTTCCCGAGGTGCGCCCAGTAATTGTTTCCGAACATCACCGTTGTCACGGTACATCTCGTGCAGCATTCCTTTCTTTCGAACGGCGCGAGCTTCGACGGGTGCACCTAAGTGTAGAATTTCCGAGCACAGCCTAACGAAGCAAAGGCCGCATCGCTTCCGCGATTCTGGTGAGACGCGTGTCATCGCTTGATGTACTTCAACCCACACACGCTCTCTCCCACGACTTCACTCCCCGCACACTTTCGTGTATCGATTTAATGCAGCGTAAAATTCATCCATACACAGTTGGATCATAGGGCGATTGCTCTCATAAAGAATCAAGGCTTTGCCGTCAGAAGTGTGATCGAACTCGAGCAGCGACTTACTCGCGGAGCGTATGAATCTTCATGTGCCATTAAGTATCGCTAAGTCCCCGCGCCAAGTATCCGCGCGTTCTCGAGCGTTGTGAGAAGAGCGCTCCGAGATGCTGTAAGCTGTTTTTGTCCATAAATAAATAATAGTGTGCGAAAACGTCACTGCGGCCTCCTCATTTCCATCATTCCGGACTGACACCCAGACAGCATAAGTGTTTGTTTAAAATGTCTCGGAGACATCCCGCGAAGACATCTAAAGCAAATATATATATATATATAATTATATATGAAATATTTTTTAACGGCGAGCTTCTCTCAAAATTCTAATGTGTGTATTTCAAAGCTATTATCGAGAAAATATTCTTTGTTGAATGATAATTGTTATTTGAAAGAAGGAAGTAACTAAGTAATCACTTTTCTCAGCAGTAGAAAGCTATGTTTCTCCGTGTAAAATGTCCTTCGGACATTTATGCTGTATGGATAGATGACTGTCTGCACTCGAAACTCCATTCGCTTGGAGAAGCTTGGAAGAAACCTGGAAGAACCTGTCAAGCGTGACGGGCTGCCATGATCGGAACGGATCTTGAACACGTGCACGAAGCGAATCTCGACGGTTCACTCGAGATGTCTCGAAACGAGACATCGCGTGCGCTAGTTTCTCAGAAGGCTGTTAATCTTACGGAAGAATCCGAGTAGTCGTCGGTTCGATCAAGTGACTGTCGATGTTGGATCGTAGTATTTGAAAAAACTAATCGAACTGCTGCTTTCACATTCCCGGGATATCAGTGTGTCGCGATATTTCCTTCCACGGAAACAGATACGCGAACCTCCGACGAATCTGGCGCCCGGGATGTTTCCTTCCGAGGGCGACACATGCGATTAACACACGCGAAATCGGCGCTGCACGCTCTAACGCGATTCTAGCACTCTTATCAAGTCACAAAAGTCATCGATGCACAAGCGAATGGTGGTTGGTAGCCGAGATGGCTCGCTCATCGGATAATCCGCACCGAAGATCTTGAGTGGGACGATGGAAAAGATTTACGAGAAAAGGATGGGTTTTTACTCTCGAGAGGAGTTCACGTTTCTTGACGAGGTTCGCGTTGTATCGACGAATGCTCGTGAATTTAACGCGGAGAAATGCTCGAATTATACACAGAGATTTGATTCAGAATTGCAATATCCTCGAGACAAAGCACACTGTATGGGAGATTTCCCGGCGAGAAAATAAACGAGTAAACATGAAATCGTGCAGATCCGCAGCCGCAGCCCGGGGCTGCGAACCTGTCGAGAGGAAAGCGAGTTAATTTCGATAACGATCAACGGACATCGGTCATTTTTAGAGCCGGTCATGGTCGCGGTTTGGGCCGCGCCTCATCAGATGGTTACTCTCGCGTGTAGAGTCGGATCCGCATCGTCCGAGGTCGAATGCCACTGGATACACGCTCCGAACGTTCACATACACCAGAACTCGAGCAAGCTCGCGAAGAAGACGAGGTAACGCGCGTTATGCGCCCTATCGCCGTAATGCGCCCGGTCTTATTCACCTCACTTCCCGTTTCTATCGCGGCGCAGGCACAACGTGCAAATGGATTACGCCACGGGCATGTGTAAACTGGTCTTCAAGCCGGATCACTCCGACCTGGGACAATGGACCTGCAGGTTTACCCTCGCCAACGAGAACGCCGAGATCGAGATAGGAAGCGCTACGCTTGTTCTGCTGAATACTTTGGCAGGTTCGCTGCAAAATACGTTCGTTAGAAAATCTTACTTGTTCGTAGAGAAGAAGAGGTGGTATTATATAATCCCTCCCCATTACATACATATTTACATTTTGCCCAATAATTTTGTCCACAATCAAGATTTGACGATGGAAACTTAAGGATTTGTTAAAATGTTGTTTACACACACACACACACACACACACGATCGATTCTAGACTGAAGTTGTGAAATATTGATTAAGGAAGATTATAATACCTATACAAGAGAGGAGCCACCTTCTTCTCTATCGATCCGACGATAATTATAATCCAACGTTCCTCTTGTGTCGTACAGATGAGAAACTGGGATGGATCGTGGGTGCTCTAACCGCCATGATCCTGTTCCTGATGATTATAGTCGTGGTGCTGGTGGTGTGCAAGGCGCGTATTTTTATCCGCAAGACACCGGAGATCCTGGAAACCTTACCCTCAGGTGAAAGAAAACGGAGCGCAACATGTTACGACAATAGATACGCTGAGAACTCGGGGAAGATAGATTTTCCATTTTCGACCGTAGAGAACAGTGTTGCGTCGAGTATCGACAGCATCCTGCCGAATCGAAGTCCGCGCGTTCACAATCGCGCGGAGAAGATTCGTAGGACGGCCAAGGTGTATGAGAACGATGGACTGTAACGCGTGATTTTTGCTGATACGAGACGTTTCATCGCTTGTGTATCAGAGAAAGTAAAAAAACGTGGATGTAAGAGAAAATATGAGAAAGGAAAGGCATCCCAAATAACATTAAAACGTCCAAAGACGTCTCTTAGACATATACGTTATTTGGAACGCACTTACTTCGGTTTTGGAAACAGCTACGAAAGAAAGTGAATATTTTATACACAAATTTTTATAGGAATTTTTTAAATTTTTTATGAATGTAATATCACATAATTAGTACATATTACACATAATACAGATACTGTGCTCTTTTGCGATTTTCCATAGTTTTAATTCTGTGTGAGTTAGTATGTAAGGATACACAATGGATTTATATCATGTATATATATATATAATTTATTATATATTATATATAATATATTATATATATTATATATTATATATATATATATATAATTTGTATAAAGATCGAAGAATCTATTTTTACGCGACCAGTTATTATCTATTTACAATAAATGTATACGCAAGATATATTGGTCTTATTAGTTAAGAGCATCTAATTGGGTCTGAATCTTTTCTAAATTGTAATAGAGACTCGTCAACTGCTTCTTGTCAAATTCCACAGTTAAAGTGGATGTTTTATCACCGGTAAGACCTAGTTGAAGTAACGCTACGGGTCGTGCATCTTTGGAAATCGTAGAGGACGACGATTGAACGTTCAGACACCAATTGATGTCTTTTACCTGGAGTAAATAAGTAATATAATACAACTAATTCTTTCCAATCTACCACGAAAAATGCAGATACTAATTAAGCTATAACTAAATACTTTTTCTTTATCTATAACCATATATAATCATCAGAATTACATATTAAACATACCTGTGTAGGAAAAATAGACTTTTGCCTCAGATTCTCCACAATGCCCTTTCCATAGGTCATCCATGCGTTTGTAAAGATCGATATTTTCTCATCGTCTATCTTCAAATTATCTCTCATAACTGCTTCCATGACAGACGGTTTGACAATATTACACGCAGCTTGTGTATAAATCGATGTTACGGTATCCAGTAAGAGAGTTAATTCATCTTTTGTCAAATCTAAAGAAACTAGCAATTTCTCTTCCTCTTCCTCACTGAATACCTTTGTATCGATACTAGATTGTAAGCTCTGACATATACGGTTGACTAGAAGCCGGAATTTGCTATTATCCACGCGACTCACTATTTTTAAACCTTGCTCTAGTCTGTTGGAGAGATGCAATCATTAAAGAATAACAATGATTAATTGTAGAAAATATTATATACATATATGTGTGTGTGTGTGTGGTGTGTGTGTGTGTGCATATTAACAATAGATATAAGAGTAAAATATACTTACTTTGGAGTTATACTGATCCAAGCAGCCATCATATATAACTTTGGCGATATTGTAATTCTTCTATATTATTTATACACTGCTCCTTTATGATATTTTATCTTTGTCATAGTACTAATTTACGTCTATCATTAAACATTGAAATACTAATATGCACTGGTCGCGTTGACGTTATAAATTCCTGTCAAAGGTTGTGTGTTATCTAGCATATTCGTGTGTGTGCAAGGAACATAATATGACATTCTAAAAAACATCAAAATAAGGTGGATTCTCGGCTATAGTAAGCTATAAGCTGTAAGAAATTGACCAGTCGCAGTCAAATGTGAGAAGAATAACGGATTGTGATTGGTCAATTTCTTGCGGCTCAAGGCCTTGTGTACAATGGAATTATATTAAGAATAAATATTAAATATTAAATACTAAGAATGTGAATTAGGAATAATGTGATTATATCTATTATTATAGGCCTGATCTAAGAAAAAAGCAGTATTCGTAATCCGATCTTACAAAATTGAATTGTGAACACTGCCCTTAGGTAGGTTGACGCATACTTACTTGCTGTTATCAACAGATAACGGGTGTATTTATAAAATGTTAGATTTTGATAATTAGGTAAAGTATTCATTTTACTAACAAAAATGTCAGAAGTTTACGATGCTAATTATGGCAAGGTACGTGCAAAATAATACTTGTAAATACGTATATAATTAAATATTTTTTAACTTTCATAAATACATAGATTTATTAATAAATTTAACGCACAATATCCAATTAATAAATCTAATTTTTATTTTCGAATAGCAATTCGTTAAACAGCTTTTGTTCTACCCATATGTGAATTAAGAGAATGATATATCTAAACGAACTCAGACAACACAATATCCAAAATCTTGTGTTTTTAAGACATGTCCCAATTTTGAGCATTGTGCTGTCTGGGTAGTATATTATATAAGAAATAATTTTTAGAATTGTACTCATCACATTATTTTAATAATGTTAACCTTTTACATAGGAGCACCCAAGAAATCTTATACCAGAATTATGCAGACAGTTCTATCATCTTGGATGGGTGACTGGTACAGGTGGTGGTATATCAATAAAACATGAGTTAGTATCTGCGATAAAGATGATTTTTCATAATAGTCCTGTTAATCTTGTATATTAGTATTACTAACGTATTATTAAAAGTAAGTACAATTAAACATTTTACTACAGGGATAAAATCTACATAGCTCCTTCTGGTGTACAAAAAGAACGTATGTTGCCAAATGATATGTTTGTACAAGATATAGATGGAAAAGATCTGGAACTACCACCATTAGAAAAGAAATTGAAAAAGTCGCAGTGTACTCCATTATTTATGTGTGCTTATTCAATGAGGAATGCGGGCGCTGTGATACATACACATTCTAAATTTGCTGTGATGGCGACACTATTGTGGCCTGGGAGAGAAGTTAAACTCACTCACCTTGAAATGATAAAAGGTACGCATATTAAGAACTTTTCCAATTATTGTAAATACGTTAGTTTGAACAATGTACTGACATTATTTGATATATTAAAACTTTGATAAGAATTTTTCTTGCTTTAAAAACTACAGTAAAATTGGAATATTAACCAAAAAAATAGTATTATGATTTAGATATGACATAAATCATGTTTAATGTAAACGGTCCCACCAATGCAGGAATATGGAATCAAAAAGAGAATAAATATTACCGCTACGACGAGGAATTGGTAATTCCCATCATAGAAAATACTCCTTTTGAAAGAGACTTGAGGGATAGTTTATCTGAAACTATGGTTCGTTATCCTGAAACTTGTGCGGTATTGGTACGCAGACACGGAATTTATGTCTGGGGTGATTCTTGGCAACAGGCAAAAACTATGTAAGCCATTCTTTTATTCAGATGTTTCCAATTGTTGTTTTTATATTGCGACAACGTATTTTCTTCGTTTTTGATTTCGTATTGTTCGTAGGACCGAATGTTACGACTACTTGCTGGACGTTGCAGTTCAGATGAAACAATGTGGACTAGATCCATCGCTGACTCCAAATGATCACGAATTAAAGTATCAGGCAAACGGTGTATCAATATAGTCAACGATTTTAGTATAAAACTAATCTTTTCAGATGATTTTGTTTGTGCCATATTTGTGTATATCTAAGCTATTTACACATTTTATACATGTATACTGATTGTTGATATATAAAAATCAAGGTACAAATAAATAACGGTTATAAACAGTACTTTGTAAGCATATATACATCATTTTAATAAAAAGATAGCAGTAAAAGTTCTCAAATGTCTATGTCAAAGGAGGCAAATTGTCTTCTAATTTTCTTTGCTAGTTCAACCTCTTCATTTTGACTCATATGGCAATCCTTCCAATCGGACCTATCATTGATGTCCAATATCCTGTCGGATGCTAATACTTCTCTGCCGAACTGCAGCGGAAAATCTTTCTTAATCCTATAATACAATATTTCTCCGCTTGGTAATTCTGCGTAAAAGTACAAGACGCCAGGTTTTGCGATTTGTTGCAAATTCGTGTGCGGAGGTAATTCCGATATTTTAAAATTATTACATTCGGCCAACTCCTGTAAAGAAAAATAATGACGTACATTAGATAACAGATATTGCATACAGTAATGCCAATGATGGCATCGAGCCACAGCGCACACAAACGTCGCGTGGCCGACGAGATAGCTGTAGTAATAGTCGTAGTTAACAATAGCTGTTGAAAAGGTAGAGACAGCAGATGCGTCTTAATGCAATTCACCCAATATACGTATATATCGTGAAGAGAAAGATAAAAATAGATAAGTACCTCAAACATTTCCTTCAACGCAGGTGCTTGATTTTTATGAACCGGCACTGTTTGCAATTGACAGTGGGACGTTTTGAAGTTCCTCTCGAAGAATACAGGTACTCTATCCGTGCTTTCATAGTACTTGGTTACTGCCTTTTTGTACAGATCCATCTCCTCCTTCACATTCTTCGGTAGAATCGACAGACTTTGATGATGCGTGATCGGCAGAATCAAGAAATGGTCTTCCACCAGACCGCCCTTAGCTAACGCCAAGTAAATCTCAGTGCCGACCGAAATGACGAGATGCTTCGACACCACCGGGCTGGACAAGCAGAACCAGCATTTCGACTGATCGAATTCCATCTTTGGCCTCTTATTGGGACCGTCATTCTGGTGCCACGATCTCTTTCCGCTCTCCTTCGAATCTACATCGTAGAAGAATTGCATGTGACTCTGCTTTTGTGATGTCGGGTCCTCGGAGAGCATAGATCTGGGAAAGGGGCTCGGAGTCTCGTCTGTCGTTTTCATAACTAAATCCGACAGCCTGGTTCGATCGACGGGAGTTAGATTCAACGCGTACAACCATTTCTTCTTATGAACGTTCATCACCGGCGCCAGAGCTATGAATCTAGTAGCTATTTCGATATTTCCTTCACCTTGACTTTGATTTCTGTAATGAGGAAATTTCAAGTAGCAATATTCGACAGCAATGCTGTCTCAATTGATTTGTAACTTAAATCCTCAAATTATTAAATGAATTAATAATTTTTCGTGTTCTATATGTATAATTTTTTACATATCAAGAATAACATCAGTAAGATATTGTTCTCTTGCGTTTACATGTTTAAAATTTGCTGAAGGGAGAAATTTACCTGTAAGGTGGCCGCTCATAATACATCCCTTCCAAAGCTGATACATGATATCTAGGTTTAACATGAGTAGCGAGCCAGGCAATTAATTTTGAACCTTGATATTTGTGTTTTGGGTTGTTCGGGTCAAGATTGATGATACCATCAGGCCATGGTGATGTCAGCAAAATGTCTACTCCACGAAAACTCGGTTGACCTTTTAAACAACTGTTCTTGATGCTTACAATGTCTTGTTCGTTGAAGCTTACGGATTTGTCCTCATCTGCGACTTTCTCAATTCCACTGAGGTACGCTATTTTGAGACCTGAACTAGCGGTATAGAGACCACGTTTGCCAAGAAAGGTCAAATTTTGGCATATCTCATATCCATCCCCATCGCTATAATGCTTCAAGTCCGATTCTCTGTTAGCTCCTATGATGTACGTAGGAACTGGGATAGTTTTTTCATGGGATGTATAAGGTCTCAATTCGGCATTATCTTTGCCAAAGAAATTGCCAACACATAGTAAGAAGTCAAATGGACCACTCTTCTTATTGATAGCATCCACTTTGGAGAACAGAAAATTAAAATGCCCCTCCACGTCCCCGCAGATGAGAACTTTCTGCTTGTCACTCATATCTATTAATGCAAGTTGTGTAACTAATTTTTCCTTTTTTTGTTTGAATTGTTCTTTCAACCTACAAATGACATTAATAATTATTAATGGTTACTTGACACACATTTTATTACTTGTTTAATTATACTATAAAGATACGTTTTAAATTATTTTTTTCAAGATTCTGAGCGTGCTTTATTTTTTTATTTTTATCCATTCTGTGTAATGAAGCGTTATATATATGAGGCTATGTAAAGATCATATAGGTTATCCACATTTTCTTAATAATATGTATGTATATTCTGAAACATATTTCTCTCTCTGCAGAGCTTACCTCGGGCCTCTTTAATGAATATTTTTTGATATTATGATATAACAATTCTCCAATACTTTCAGCTTAGGAAAATATACTTCAAAGAAATTTAGCTTTCGTTTACAGTATGTACTATCTTCTTTCGTATGTGCAACACTGTGAAACACATTTAAGTAGTTTAGGTCTGTTCTTTATAGTTGTGTTAAAGTGTGTTCATAGTCCGGTGTTATAATCACTTTAATTTCATCCTCAGATGCTGTAAGGACTATTTCCTTGGCTACATAGTATGTTAAAATAAATTTAAGATAATCTTACAGATAAAATCGTACTATAGGTTTGTTCATTTTAGCCGAACTAAATTACACTTTTTGCCTTTACAGTGGCAAATAAGTATATAATCTAGCGTTGAAAAAGGAAAAGAAACACCCAAAGTTCCAGTGCAGCACTAGTTCAACAAAATGAACAGACCTTATGAATACCGACTTAAAAATTATACACCATCTATGCTTAAAATAAGGTAGGTATATATTTGATATTTGGCGGCAAAAAGAAATAACAGAAAAATTATGAAATAATTTAGGAAGTGCAGTTAAGAAGAACAGACTTTTTATATAAAGCCCATAATCAGAAGTAACTAGGATTTCAATCGGTTGAGGTTTTGACTAGGGAACGTGAGTTGATGTATGACGAAGAGAGGAAATATTTGATTTGAATATTTCTCTTTCTTTTCAGTCAATCAGTAGCTGAAAGAACAAAAGTAGAAAACACAGAATAACAAATAATAATTATAGTGATAATAATAAATATTTAATTATATTATATTACTCGAAATAAAAATGAATGTAGAGAATAAATCAGAATTGACAAGTGATTTTCTTAATATAACGAGCCACTATGAATCTGCTGAAATATTTGATTTCAAGAATCAAAGCCTCCGATACGACTCGTGACCATTTCTACTTACAAAACAAGGTCTATTTTTTTTAATATTATGGCACAACATTAAATTATTTTATTATATTGTAACAATAAATTGCAAACGTAACAAAAGTATAATATAATTCTAATAAATAGTAGTCGATATAAATTCTCTTTATGATTATATATTCTCTTATGTGATATATAGTTATGAGTTAACTGTGAAATAGCGTGAATTTATTTTTATTATTTATCAATTTAAAATAGCAAGGAATTTTATTGTACTATCCCGAATTTTACCAAAACCATTTAGAAAGTAGTTTTCAGCTTCTAACAAGAAAAAGTTCCGGAAATTTTTGAAAACTGCCTACCTATTGTAACATAATGATTGATCATGGGTATCCTTTGCGAAGGAATGTCTTCATTGTTCGCTTTTTTAAAATATAGAACAGGTGTTGATGCCATTGTTACCTGACATTCAAGGACAAACGCATCTTCCAAGCTAATGTCGTAAAAATAAGTTTCGACGAAGACGCAAAACTTGGCGATTTCGTAAAAACTAAAAGTTTTGTTCAAATTTTAAATAAATGTGAATATGATAAACAAGTTAAATAACATAGAGCTAAATATATAACATATATATTAAAATATAAATAAAATTATAATTTATATTAATTATTATTCTTATTATTTAAGACATATTTTTGTGATTAACAGGGCGTTAAAAATGCTTAAAGACTACAAACGTGTTTGCAGACTGACGATTTTATAAAAAATTAAATTTTAACATAAAATAAGAAGACTAAAGGGGTTTACATAAAGGATAAGTTGATCATGCGTCTCGTTTCTATATTTATTGTGAGAAAAAATATAAGAAAAAGAATCGCAAAATGTTTCTTCTATAACATACATATTTTCCCCGAGTTTCAGTAAAATCAGAAAAACACCGCAATTAAAAAGCAGAAAAGTTTCACTTGAAAGTAGTCGAGGAAATTTTCGAGCATCTCGAGCATTTCGAGCATGTTATATTATTTTGTAATTATTCTCCACTGTGAGTGAATTAACTCAAATAACATGTTATTAAGTTTCCTGCAGTTATATGATATACTGTTCTTTGCGTAATAAAATTTTTAATAATCGATAATTGTAAAATCGAGTACGTAAACAGATGTAAGAGATTGTCATTACGACGAAATCAGCATTTATGTTTGTATTTCGACTATTACCGAAAAAAAAAACATACGGATTTACAGGACCATTTCTGACATCAAAATAGAGAGAGAAAACCTGTCTCTGTCGTTTTTGTCGGTCAATCACAACAATTGTTCTCTGAAAAATTCTAACATCGAAATTCTGAATAATGTATCAACTGCTTTAGTTGCATTTAACGCAATGTACCCCTGCGTTTCAGTCGCGCTTAGCGCTAAATGCGTTGTACGAATGCGGATCTATAAAAAGCACATTTCGGATAACTTCCAATGCTTGTCTTATTTTCATCCAGTTTCACAAATCATCACTGGATTTAACGGAAATTTGCAACAGCAGTACGAACTTTTATCGTTCCCCGATGCGAAAAATGCACGAATGGTTTCGCGTTAAAACATCCCCTTATTAAAAACGAGCGCGAAATCGAGAAGATGTTCGCGCGACGATACGGAAGAGGAGTGTGTCGGAGAGACGCAGACAGAGGAAAATCCGAAGAGTTATATATATATATATATGTATATATATATATATATATATACTGTATATATATATATATACATACATGCGCATATATATATAAATATATATATAATATATATTTCCACAAGGAGAGAGGGATACTTACACACAGATGACGTGGGGGCGTGGTCGAGTTGTCGGAGCTCGTGCCAATCGGGAGCGAGAGGCGTTATCCACGAATATAGTTTCGCTCTGGTGTGGTACATGAGCGAAAGTTGTAGCCTTGTGCGGCTGCGTGCCGCTTACACGCGCATTTTACAGAGGACAGCGTGGAGAGAACGAAGGAGAGAGAACAAGATGAGGATTCCGCGAAAACGAAAGAGAGAGAGAGAGAGAGAGAGATTTGTTCCGTCCGGAGACGAGGATTCTTAAGGGGTAAATCGCGGCGAAAAATAAATAAAGTAGTAAGACGTAAACACGCGACTCCATTAATGGAGGGAAAGAGAGAGAGAGAGAGAGAGAGAGTAACGGATAACGATGCCGAAGGGTGTACATATAGAGCCCCTTCAATAATGGGAACATACATCGCGTCCAACAAAAGCAGAGGCGTGGGAAAGAGAGAGGAGGTGGGGGAGGGGGGGAAGGAGGGAGATGTATGAAGGTGCGAAGAAGAGAAGCGGAGAGCGGGGGTGAAGGCAACAGATCGGTGCGACGACTGGTGGTCCACGCCTGGTGGGGAGTCCGGCGTGCACGGTGCATCCGGTTGTACGACCAAATACGCGCGGCGCCCGTTTAATGAAGCACACGTGCTACGGTCGCAACCGGACCAATTGATCACGTAGGTGCGTGCACACGCGTTCTGGATTCGTCGAACGCTCGAGGAAAGCTCGGTCGCGCGCATCTCAACCGTCCAGAGTGGCCATACTTCCAGCAGTACCTTCCGTTGGTACTTCCGCCGGCATCTCCGGCGGAAGAGCCGCTCGCGAACGGCGATCGTTCGGGAGATCGTGCGATTATTGGCCATCGTTCGCGCGATGGCTCGAGCGTTCGAGCGAGATTCAAGAGGAACGGAGCTCCTTCGTCGTCGTACGAATCGTTTTCAGCTGTGTTGAATGTTGTGAAGACTCCGTAACGCGTAGGAGATCGCGAGAGATGTGATCGGTTACGACTGTTGAGTTATTACCGCGGATTTCGCTGCGGATATTTTCGGCGAAAGAGGCGCGGATTGCAGGAAGTGCGGAAGGATCGCGTGGTCACGAAAGATAATCTTTCGGTCTCCCGCTCGGAATCGGATTTATGACGACATACAGAGAGCAAACTCGGGTAGAATCGAGAGATGATCAGAGAGAATCCCGAAAGTCTATACAATTTTCTCTTCGGCTTAGGCAACATAGTGAACTATGCAGCAAAAGTCTAATCTCCCGGGGCGAACGAAAGAAGAAGCTGCTGGGAATTGGTTACGTGCCTCCGCAGACGCTCGGGGTTTGATGGCGAGTCGAAGGTGCGATTTTAAAAGGAGTGACTTTTTCCGTTCGTCCGACTGTTGCTACGCAAAACCCGTCGGAAAGCCAGTGCAGCAGATTATAAAACCTTGAGAAACAGTTTGCCGAAATAACGTTATTTCGAGAGAGCAAATCGGGAGAAACCCAGTTGAAGTTGGGAAGACGGGAACGAGGTAAATGAAAGCGAAGGGAGAAGTGTGTCTATAACAATCGCAATAAATCAAGTTGTTAAGTTGTGAACACGATGAATGAGAGCAGGAGAGAAAGAGGGAACCGTCATTTCATTTCGGAAATCGGTTGCGTTTTCTATCGCACTATTTAAATGCGAATAAGTTACGGGAGGTACGTTCCGAAGAGAAGCGAATTCTGCAGGATTACCGTCAGTTCCGCCGGGAAAGATATCCCAGTATATAACAATATTAAGTGCGCGTAAACACACGAAGGTAGTGCAGGTAGTAGTACTTCAATGTGCAACGAACAATTGGTGTGTTAAAATGAACCGTACAATCCTGTAACCGAAGAATAAAATGTTGTAGTTGACATAATTGGCAAAAAAATGAGATCCCCGACAAGACTTTGTTTGAACAACCCGGCCCTGCCGACGGACTAAGGATTCGGGAGAACGCGAGGGGGTGAGAGTGACGGGCCGGGAATGACGAGGAACCTCGAAGCACTGCTGAAAATGTGTCAAGCATCGTCAGCTCGATAAAAGTGCACGTCTTCGGAGAAGTCGACCGTGCGGAAATCACTTTCCTGCCTAGGGAGACTAATTGCCTCTACCCTTTCTTCGACCCCCGAGGGCTCCAGTGAGAGGTCCGCTTTCATCAAAGGTTTGTAAAACGATCGATTCATTATACACGCAAAGAGGTGCGAGAATTGCGCGTAGCTGCTTGATACCGCGCGTGCAACTAATTTGAAGATATTCCACGTGAAGCAAAAAACGAATAAAATTATTTCGTTATTTAATACCGTTCCGTTCCGACCGACCGTTTTCACACGATTTGCAATTCACGCCTCGTGTACCAAAAACAGTGCACGATGTGGAAGCTTGATAAATGTGTTATGATTATTGGTTTATGGTTTTTTTGTGAATTGGACAGTTGTTTATTATTATGAAAGTTGAGTGTTCAAAGTATAAAATGGTAAAACCAAAAAATTGATGAATAACAAACAAAATATTGTGGAATACAACAGGACACATTAAAGAAATTATAGCTTGTTATGAGACAAATAAAATATAAGGCATTTTGCATTCAAAATCGAATGGTACGGTGCATTTTATTCGAGCCGAAACTTACGTTAACCCGCATTCGTCGATACTCGCGTAATATCTCCCTTCGATATCTTCGGCGTTTCGCACGAATCGTCTTTCGTAATCGTCATCGAAATCTTCGAATCGATGCGCGCACATTTACAAACCCTTTTCTCACATCAGCGTGAGAAAAAGGGATACAAAAACACTTGAGTCGATCGCCTAAATTGATTCTCCAAATTTCTCTTACGATTCTAATCAATTGAATAATTTGCTATCTATAATATATATATTTATAATAAGCGATTAATGAAACAACGACGGCAATGAGATATCATTATTCCCAGCGAATTTCGATTAATATTTGAAACGAAAATGATACACACAAAGTAAAAGTCGCAACGCGATTAACACTGATAGAAATTATTCACTGATAGAATAATAATTATCATTTTGGCATCACAATTATGTCATTTATTTCTAGTTTTTAAATAATAAAATTAGTAACAGTAATATGTACATAAAATTATTACCGCTGACATTATAGTAGCATTTACTACAAAAATGATTCTCCTGATTATAATCCCTTTACTTTATACACAATAAATATTTTTCTGCAAATAACAGTCTACCGAAATTGTTGTGTTACTTTAATAAGATGAATATGTTAAAAAGTAATACGTTAATGAGGTGAATATGTTAATTCAACATATATTTATGTACTTTTCAGCATATCCCCATGTTAAAGTAATACCAAAATTTCAGTGGACGGTTATTTGCATAAAACTTTTTATCGTGTAATTACGGCATTATAGTTGTAAATACGAAATATTTTTCTAGCGAAGATAAGAAGCGTTCTTTGCACGCGCCAGTTCGACTTTTCAATCTTATTCTGTTTTATTAGAAACCCAAATTAATTTTATCACGTCGCACGTGTAATTCGAGCGCGTGGATGCAAATAAATTGTTCGCTGAGAGCAGCATCGAATTTATCTCGATATTCAGTCACGGCACCCGCATGATCATTCACACGGCGCACAATAAACCTCTTCCCTTCCAATACTCGCCTGAGATTGATATTTCTTTTGGGAACGCGGTCTCACAATTATTCCGACCGAAAAATCTCAAGGCTCCGGCGTAATCGCTGCGACTGTTCTTGTTTAATGGCGTCAGAAACGAGAGAACGCATGCCGAGCTTTTTACGTTATACTTGCAGATAAAAAAATCTATCCGCAAAATGACACTTGCGATCGATTCAGGAAACTTGTTGAATTAGACGAACAATCAGTGAACAGTTGCGTTTTCTCGCTTCTGACGTTACTAAACAAGGGCGGTCGTAGCTACTCCGGAATTTTAAGCGCAAGCGAGTGTTGACAAATGTACGCCATTCTCTCACCTTTTCTCGCGAACTTAGCAGCTTATTACGTACGTATATAGAAATATCAGACGACAAGCGTCGTCCTGAATTACCTAAGAGCTGTTTACGCACGTGCCAGGATGTTGTAAGACGCGCAACCGCGCGCGCGGTTCATTCAATTATCGCTACCACCGTTACGATGGCGCTATTATTGGCCGTCGCGACCGAACCATTCATGAATTACTATTATTACTGCCGCTATACGTACGCGCGTCACGGTGCACGCTCACCTCCGATAACTCGCGGATTGACCCGATCGATCTTCCGACGAGATCGGCATTCCTAGATACAGAATTACGCGACTCCATTGTCTTTACACCGAAGGAGGGACTTGGTGACGATTCGTCAAGTGGAGAAAACGGCAACGACTTCTCGTCGATTCGGAGAAGAACGTAACTTTGTCTGGAAAACAAGAAACGGGAATACTCTTCGGGCCCGGTTAAACAAGTGAATTCAAACACGGGAGTCTGGGCATTCTCGTTTCAAGCGTGACAGTCGTAATTCGAGAGGAAGAGTTTGAAAATAAAGCATCGACATACATCTTGATGCGTTCGTAAGATTTATCGGGCTGCGTCGCGACAGCTGCTCCAGAAAGAAGACGCGAGAGAGTCCTCGCGCGATGCTGACGCTACGTGAGCGTGCGGAAGGGTGCGGTATCGGCCAGGATCACGGGCAAGGATCACGTTCGCCAGCGCGAACAAATCTTTCTCTCTACAAATCGCTCGGGGAAGCGGCACGCCCCTTCGCGGCTGCTGCGACGCGTTACGCGCCTTCCTATTTACTTTACACCGTTTTCCTTCTTGCTTTCTTTTTCGCGCCTCGCCGACGAAATGAGAATCCGGAGCGCGCGCGCGCGAGTACGGTGACTCGAAAATAGTCCGATCCATTCGTTTCACACGCGCCCAAGCCGCGCTCACCAACCCTTTTCGCCTGAATGGCGCTTTTAGACGTAAGAGGGTGACCATTTCCGATGCGTAGGGATATTTTAATAACGCGGAGATGCACGCGGCCGGAAGATTTACGAGCTTCCACGGTCGGAAATGTAGCCTTCTTGACCTTCGTTGGTTTTTTTACGATTATGGAGTTGCTCGACACTTAAATGGGAAGAAAATGGATCGAAGAGAATGAAATATTGCGAATCTAAATCAAGAACAAATTCCTACGTACTTATTGTTAACACCGATTTGTTTGATTTGATTTTCATTTTATTCGACATCACTTTAAAGAGCGTTTAAGGAGCCTCTTCTGCATCAATGAATTTAAGAGAGATACAAGGTGTCTGGTCTTTCGTGTCGGAACGCACACACAGAAAGATACATACGGTGTTCAAGTAAATATTGTTTCAAATATTTCAAGTTCATACATCCGCCAATATATCATAAGTTTATCATCAATATCAAATTTATTCAAAATCCTGAGTTCTAGTATAAGTTTCGTATTTCAGTTAAGAATATTAAATTAAGGGAAAAACTTGGGCTTGTTTATTTAAATTAACCGCGACTATTGGCCTCGCGATTTCGGCTTTGTCATTCTCATCCGTTTTGAAATCGCCATTCCGCTCGTTCGTTTTTCGCCTCCTGGGACCGTCGTCGAGCTCTCAGAACTCGACGGTATGAGTGAAATTTACTCGCGCGCGCGTCGCGCGTCTGGCAATTAAAATTTTTATCAGCGAAACGAAATCCTAGACACCGGCCTCCCCCTCTAGGAATAGTTGACGCGTCATCTTTTACAGCGTCGTAAAATCCGCGGGATACAGAGAGCGGCTTTGTCTCGCGGCACTCGAAAGCCACACGAACGTAAACGTGTCCGAGGGAATCACAATGTATAGCGCATTGAGCGTTTCTCATAGAACGGAAAATAGAGAAAGGAAGGAAATCTTTCCTTCGCGTTTACGCTCTCCCTCCGTTTATTGTCCCGGCTAATAGCGCCGAGCGATTCGATAGCGATTCGCCCGTCGGCCGAGCGAAGTACAGTCCGTTCTTCTTTCACGGAATGCGGCCCGTTTCGAAGAAATTTTCATAAGATGATTTGTTCGCTTTTCGTACGCCGATCGAACGCGACTCGCGATTTCGATCGTGACTCCGCTCCGGATGCATCGCTCGGATATCCGTAGCCTGTCCGTCGGTGGTCGAGGATCAGAGATGCCGCAAGTCGCAGCTGGAGCACGATCCACCCCGGTGACCGGATAGGTGAAGACGACTTAAGCGTTTGGACATATGTAGAAACACGAAACTTCCTACACAACCGCCGGACATCGTGGCTGTTCGATCGATATTAACAGAATGATCTACGATCTCGGGCGGTGAGTCGCCGACGGATCACGAATCTCCAATTTGCAATTTCCCAAGCGGGACAACATCCCGACGAATGTTGCTTCTACGAGCCGCAAATAGCCAGCGAGAAATCTGCACCAAATTCCGCGTATTACATCGAGTTGCGAATAAATGGACTCGATCCAAGTAAAAATTCGCTAAGGAGCGTTGCAGTCATTATTTCACTTGGATTCGATAAATATCAATTGAATGTAGCATTTTCCCCTTTCAGTGCTACATCCTAGTAATATTTGCTTAATTCAAGTGAAATAATTACACCGATATTTCTTAGCGAATATTTATTTTAATGTAACACATTTTTCTTTCGGCATACTGTCTATGTAACAAATTAAAATATTAAAATTAATTAACATTTCAGAATGCAACATCTCGCTCTACTCGTGATTCACAGAACGACTTTACTAAATGACTCATCTCCCCTGAATGATCCTCGATGATTTATCTTTATTTATTGCTGCGTATTTCTCTCTCTTTTACTATGATACTTGGATCTTCGGCATAACAAACGTCACCAGCCGAAAGAGAGCACGATTATAATAGACGTTCGCAAAGATGTACGTCGCGCGGCGAGCGAAATACATTTGCGATTCGACGATCCTTCCTACGAATCAGCACATCGTGCAATGACTCAGGAACGCTCTGACATGATATATCTCGAGCACGACGCAGTCTGTTGTGTCATCTTAGTGCACTCGAGCCGACTGGAGAACGATGTAGTGGACGATGAATACGGACGGAGATGCGACAAATCTTGCCGCTCGATCGAAAAGTGAATTTCACGGGAAAATATTGCCTTTCAACCGCGGACAGTATTTCGAACAGTCGACTTCGTCGTTAATCAGAGATCGTATTGCGCGAGATGCAGCAATGTTGCGGCAATGTTCCCTTAAATGCGAGGGGGTGCACGAGGATCTAGCGGGTAATCGTTAAGCGAACGATCCAGTGGCGGAGAGGGGGGGAGGGGTTTAGCATGCGCGTGATGGTGACAGCAGCGCTCGTTCCTCAAACGGATACCGCTCTGGCTGTGAGAAAGCCGCGTTACTCCCCGTACGCGTAAATCCCACACGACTAAAACGAACGTGGATGGGTGGGGGGATACGTGATACCGGGATGTCGAGGCACAAGACCGAAGTTTAGTTTTGCTTAAGACGACTTTAAGTTGTACCACTCGCGTACCCTGACCCGTCTCACCGCGGTGGTCAGGGACGATCCCGTCCGTATTTCGAGCGGTGGTCGGTTTTTCGAAAAATAAGTTCGCGCGTGACCGCCGACTAAGCGTCATACCGGTGTTTCGTGCGCAATCAACGTTTCGGATCCCATTCTATGAGACGTCCTACGGAATTTCGTACGCGATGAAACGTGAGTCCAATTTGCCGCACCGTTCCTTGAACGCACACAAACCTAAAGGACGCTCGCGAAGAGACCATGAGAGACGGGGATGCTTCTTCGTAAAGAAAATAATAAAATAAAATAAAGAGCGAAACATCAACGCGTGGTGGTATTTTTTTAAATCGGGAAACCGTTAATGATCCGTCGAGTTGCGTATCGGAGGATCGACGACTTCCGCGATAATCCCGCCAAATTGGCAGAGCGACCGGGTCCAAGTTCGTCTCGGCGGGTCGGCGCTCTCGTGTCAGCGAAATGAGAGAGAAATCGCGAAATAAAAGAACTCACCAGGGTCCAGGGGGAGCTCGGCGGAATAGTAAAAAGAGTATCGCGGGTCGCCACGGCAGTCAACCTCCGCCGGTGCTTATGGCACTTTGCCACGTGAGACTCGAAAATTCCGTCAGGCCCTTCGCACGATTTCGTCATCGTTTCACTTCGCGTTTCAGCGCGTTGCATACAGGCGACGGAAAGGTTATTACAGATTTCAAGATCGTTACACGTCGCGGGGAAACAACCGTTTGCGCGTCACAAATTACGAAACAAATTCAACGGAATAAAGTCCGATGTAATTCGTCATTTTCCTCTTTCCGCGTAATGTGTAATATTTCTACTCTAAAAAAAAACTGTTTGACATTTGTATAATTACTATAATTACATTGTGAAAGAGTTAGGAAATCATTTTTGTCGCACACACGGTAAAAAACATTTTATACTTGCGTTAAAATCGGTCCTTATTAAAAGTTTTGTGTTAAATCTTTAACATATCCATGTGTCAATTTAACATATTGTGTTTATGTTATCTCAATATTTTGCGTTCAGTCGATATTCGTAGATATATGCAAGACGTTAAAATAACACATTTTATACTTCAGTGTCGAGTAACGTGTTAATTCTGTGTTAATTTTTTACACAATATTTGTGTTGCTTCTCAATATATTCATTTTGTGTTAAATTAACACGAAAATTCGAGTGAACCGTTTGGGACGCGTGAAATGTGTTAAATTTAACGCGAAATTTTTTATCGTGTATAGACACATACAAAATTAATATTAATTCAAACTTATATAATTCTTAGTTTCAAAATATCGCACCTTTTATCCAATAATTTTTTTTCCCAATTCTAAAGATTGATTTTCTCCCTCTAGGAAAGCAAGTTTTATCTTCATATAAGATTACATATATTCTGTTTTACATATGAGAATACGAGTCTTGAATTAATACTAATTTTTTTTCCGTGGACTTAGTGATGTTAACTTGCATATTGCTAATGATATTTTTCTATTAAAACAACAAAGAATATAGTTGGCGCTGAAAGTGATCATAATTCTAGTAAGATCAGCGATTTCTTTCTGTCTGTGCAAGTATAGAAAATCATCTTTGATACATTAAAATTTCTTGTCGAGTGCCTTGTCAATGCTCTGCCTTGTATACTTTAACGTTGTTGCAAAATCAACAAAAACACATTTGTTTTGATTAATATTGTCACCATCGTTTCCGTTGTACACTTCCATACGACTTTCGTACGACTGTACTGTTACATTTACCTAGTAACAAGTAAGCACATCGCCAAATTTACAAGCAGCGCTTGCCGAGACGACTCGCAAAATTGAAGTATAAGTTCCACGTAGCATTTAAACGTACGATTTACTTCCAGTGCTCCTTTCGCAAAGGGAGTGCCCCCTTGTTTAGCGAACGAATCAGGAAGAACTACAACGACTTTTAGTGCATCGAGAATTGGAACGAGCTATCGGCGGTCTATACCTGCAATATCGGCCGGTAATTGTCGACTTGTGGATTTTCTCGCTAGTTTTCAACGGCCCGTAAATGTCGTCGTCTCAGATATCCGGGTTCTCGTACTCTCGAATTCTCCAAAGTCCCTGTTTATCCGATCAGTGGTCGCGATGCCGCCGTGCGTGGTAAATATTCGCGAATAAAATAATTGCGCACCTGCGCTTTGTGTGATAAACACGAGCGGTCGTTTCCCGAAATTACAATCGCGCGTGTCCGCGATACTTCAATTTTGCGAGTCGTCTCGATGCCTCCAAGTCGGCCGGCTCCTCAAGTCTGATTACGGTAGAGGATGCACCGTCAGCACAACAGACATCCTTGTTATCGTACTGGTCGTCCAAGGTTGCGTCGCTCGTGTCCACCTTATGAGTCGGGGAGACACGAGTTGTAACCTTGGATCGAGCGATTCGTCGCTCACGTCGATTTTCCGGCAACAAAACGACCGGTCCCGACTGCAGTCGACGCCCCGCTTGTTCGAACGACGAGCCGAAAAGACTTTCGCAGAATTTCTTCTTTCGCAATTTCACGCTTCCCACTGTCGCACGATCGCGAGGCTTGGCGAGAGACAGTCCAGTATTGGCATTCGTTAAATCGTGCTTCATGAATGCAGATATTTGTCAACGTTTACTCTCAAGGAACAGCCGTGTTCGCACTTTCCGCTACGAATTAATAGCGCACGTGGCAGACAATTGATTTCTTCTCTCGATGAACTCGATTGGGAAGCTACGAGGTCTGGAACGGCCAGGTACCTTCTCACCGGCTGCTCCATTCTGCGAGATTCCACGAGACGAGTCGTGGTTTACTGGCGAGTCGAATGGCAAAGGCGGACGGTGACTCGAAAAAACGCACCGGCACTCCCTCGTCTACGCCAATAAATTCTATTTCGCGTTACTTTGCCGCGAGCCGCCGCGCGACGGATATTACGTCCTTTCCCCGTACCCTCTCTCGTCGTATTTCATACCTCTCTGTGATTCTTTTTTCTCCCTGCTTCTTCTTTTGCTGGGCGTAAGATGGTCGCGCGACCGATAGCGCGAAAAGTGCACGCGCGATACCGGGGATTTGAATGCTCGACGTCCATTCTCACCGATTAATCGTTGGGTCGGGAAGACGCGCGATTCGTAGCGAGTCGCAGGGATCTAAAAGCTGTTTGTCTCTCCGGCAAAATTTCAAATATTTTTTTTCTATCACGGTGCATTAAGTTTGGTTTTGTGCAACGGATCACGGTTAATAACGCAACAACTCGAGAGATTCTGGAGTGTTTAAGCGACAAGTTACATGAGCGGCTGCAGGGTCCGTTAACCGAGGATTAACGCATCTTTCGCACAAGTGACATCTTCTTTCGCCGTAAGGTCGCTGAATTATGGACGGACGGCGATTGAGCCGCGCGTCAGTCTCGCTGGAATCGGTCGGACCGCGAAATTAAGGGGAGTAAATACTTGACGCATTCCCGATGCGTCTCACAGTCTTTACGGCTTATTATCACCTCCACGCTTTTACCCTTTCGCCCCGTGTGATACATCAACGTGACGGCGGACGCAAAGCAAAGCGAGGAAATAAATTCGCGGACGGATTCGCGTCGATTCCGCGAAGGGAAAATTACTTTAGTCGCGGGTCGCCGGTACGGTAATAAGTGTGTTTGATAAACAGGATGACACGGGGAACAAAGGTGATTTTCTTCCTTCTTCTTTTTGTTTCCTTCCAAAGAAGCGAAAAATGCCACGGAGACATTTAATTAATTGTAAAAATGACGAAGAATAATTTTTCAATAAGACTCGATCTGCAATAAATATGTGCGCTTTAATAGAAGAAGATTATTATTTAATTTATTTTCTTACAATAATATATATTTATTTATCATTTTATTAATTATTATGTAGAACATATATAGAGAACACGTACTTGAATTCTTTCCGGGGAGAACGAAATCGACCCGATATCGATGAATTGAATATCGCAGTCGAAATGTATTCTGTGAAACGTATTGATCTACACGAGAGAGGGAGCCTATTTCGTGTTATGACGAAAATATTATAATCGACAAAAATTGTATTACATCGTAACGAACGCGGTGTGTCGAATATCGCGGAATTGAACGAGGTTAAAGAATGCCGACGCGCGATATACGTTGCGTTCGCGTTATTACGAACGTTATTAGGCCGTAATTTAAGGCACGTCGATCTGGCGATTAGGGCCGGGACTAACACGCCATTATTTTACAGCTTGGCTTTCGGCCAGGTGACCCGACTTGCCCGGTAATTCGTTGACGTTACGGCCATTACGAACGCTTTTCTTTTTTTTACTTCGTTTCTTCCCGCGCGTTCGTCCCTTCGGTCATAAGGGCGTGACGGAACTCATACGCGTGTCATCTCGAAAGGATTTCTCGCGCGCCCCGCGATATATATGTCGCCTCGAAGTGCCCATCTTTGCTTCGTTTTCTTCTCTAATCAGCGAGCAGTTTCTGCTGCTAATTTTTTCTTCCATAAATTCACTTCAATTTATCGATTCAATCAGTCGTAAGCGTCGTCGTGAAGCCACGATCTTTCGGAAACAAGGGAAACCACAGACGCGACGTTTGAAGGTCGCGCCGGCCGGGACCTCGAGCGTGACAGCACTCGCGCGAATTCGCGACTTATCCGCGACTAATTTGCATGCAATCATCGCGAATGATTTGTATACGGCGCGAGCACGGATAGCTTTATCTCGGCCGGCGGTGATAATACCGTGCAAAAATGGATAATTGGTGCCGAGCGTGTTTTCCACTTGGGCACGTACGGCCGCGGATGATGTCACACGCTTCGTCCTTTACAAAAGTATACCGCGAAAGCTGTTCATATGTGCTTGCACGCGTACGCATGGTACATACGTGCGCTTTTCCGACAATGCATGACGCAGCACGCGTGCGTCGGCTCGATACGAAAACGAGCTCATTTGATCTGCGCGCAGCGACATTCTGATTAAAGCGGCGGTAAAAGCACCACGTTGGCCGCGCTTTAATCAAGCTTTCATCTGGAAAAATTCGACGCTAAAAGGGTGACTTTCGCCAAACATTCCGATTAATCGAATCGACGATGCATGACTTTTTCGTGTCTCCCGATATGCTCGCTGACACACGGAGAAGAAAATCTCGCTGGAACGGCATATTGTTAATATAATGACGGAAAGACTTGTTGCACGGAAAAGAATGATTTTGCCGTTGTAGTGAAGCATTATTGCGGCAACGATAAAATTTAGCTGGCATAAAAAATTCATATTCTCAATAAATCTTTTTACTTTCACTATATCAACAAACAATTTGTTGTTCCAGCGGTTTCTCTGTGCATGCTGTGTAATCGTGGCCGTAAAGATTGTCATAACTTTCCTGCGACGTGCGTTGAGATACAGCAACTCCCCGATTTAGTAAATGGCAAGGCACGCGAACATATAGAATTGACATCCGTTGTACAGGTATAGATCGAGGTATAAACGGTCGATAACCGGTCTGACGTTTTGAACAGCCGCAGTCTGCGTGGCGGCCGCTTTAATTTTTTCCCGGTGCATCGTCGCCGTCCATTGGGAGGCCATTTTAAAAGTTGCTTAAAGCACGTATGGACGATCAGTCACACTTAACGTCAAGACCAGAGTGACTTAGTTTAGGGCTGTTTAAGGGTGGGCTATTCGTGTATGAAAGGACAAGGGCTTCGCTCATTCGGCAATCCAAAGGGGTCGCTACTGCCGTTTTTACCCTCCCTATCCTTTCGACAATATCGCGACGAAAGGGCTTTCATCCAACCAGCCATCGTCCCTATCCTTCCCCCTTCCAAGATGAAAGTAAGCTCATGTCGAACAATATAAATTTTCTTGTTTTTTTTTTCAGCCGAATGATATCTTTTATTTCACGCATAAATATAAAATATTAGGTAAACCGAAAAGTAATCAAAATTTTTTTTTGTTGGCGAAAAACATTTATTTATTAAAGAAATCCTACATTTTAATCAACAAAATAATTTCCATCATTTTTTAACACCTTTCGCCAGCGTATAGGCAGTTGTTCGATTCCTTTTTTAAAAAAGTCCTTCGATTTTGCATTGAAAAACTTTTCCAAGTGCGTTTTCACTTCTTCAACATTGTTAAAGTTTTTACCTCTTAATGTATGCTCTAACGATCTGAAAAGGTGGTAATCCGACGGCGCGAGATCTGGTGAATAAGGATGAGGTAAAAGTTCCAATCGAAGCTCCCTAATTTTTTCCTGTGTTATTTTTACAGCACGAGGCTTCGCGTTATCGTGTTGAAGGATTCTTTTTTTGTAATTGACCGAAACAGATCGTTTTTTTAAGAGCTCTTGCTTCATTCGCTCGAGTTGTTCACAATACACTGTCGCTGTAATGGTCTGACCAGGTTCAAGCAATTCACAGTGTATGATTCCTGAAAAATCTCACCACACACAAACAAGGACCTTCTTTATTGTTAGTGATGGTTTAGGTGTCGGAATAGGTGCTTCTCTGGGAGAAAGCCATTGTTTTTTTCGTACAGGATTATTGTATAGCACCCACTTCTCATCTCCAGTTACAATTCGTCGCAAAATCGGATTGGTTTCATATCGAGACAAAAGATACGCGCAGATTGTAAGCCGTTGATAGAGTGCCGTCTCTGTCAATTCAAGAGGAACCTAAATTTCTTGCCTATACACTTTTCCTATGCAATGAAGATAATCCTGAACTGTAAACCATAGACAGCCGATCTTTAGTGATAATTCCCTAATAATTTGACGAGGATCTGAATCCACCATCGCCCTCAGGACATCATCATCTAATTTTTGAGGTCGTCCATTTCGTTCAACATCTTCAAGATTCCTATTTCCATTTTTAAACTTTTTAAACCATCTATGACACTTGTTTAATTTTAGAACATCGCCGTAAGTGTCGTTAATTTTTTTCACTGCTTCGTTTGCCTTCAATCCTTGATCGAACAAAAATAGCATACAATGACGTAAATGTCCTTCTTCTATTGTTGGCCTTGACATCTTTCCTCCTTATTAGAACAAAAATTTTTTAACCGAAAAATAGAATTTACAACCAAGCTTGACCGTAGCAACAAAACTTATGTGTTTACCGGAGCGTGTCTCCGCACAAACTGACTGTGAATGAACACATCGAAAAAATTTCGATTACTTTTCGGTTTACCTAATATATGGGAAAATATCTACCGAGCAATATTAATTTTATATTGTTCTCTCTACTATCATTGTGTCTGGATGAACACGAATCGGTATATGATTCATTTCCTAAATAGCGCAGACCTCCAAAGGACGTCCTAAAAACATCCACAGGACGTCCTACATCCTAAAGATGTTTCTAAAGAGCTCCCTGGAATAAAGTGTGCTATGTGGGTTCTTTATTTTAACGCTTCTATCTTCTTTCTGTGGCTATTTCAATTAATAAAGTTAGAAGCGAGAAAATACAAAAGGGGAGGAACTTCAAGTAAGTTACGATAGAAGGAATAGCGAGTATCTTATCGTGCGATAAGGGCTTTACACTTTCGTTACGTTTTCACGCATGACGCGACCTTACCCTTCAAGCGTAAAGTTTTACTCTCGAATGTAGGGTTGTTAAAAAGCAGGACTCGTTATTACACTAATTGCCGTCCGAAACTTCCATCGGCGAATAGCAATTGTGTATAAGATTCGCAAAGAAGGAAAGTCGACGACACTAAAGGGATAAAACAGACATCATTTTTTTTTCCTTTTTTCACATACTTTTTTATTTCTTCATATCTATTAGAGTTATCGTCTGATAAATGAAGCGAATTCAGTTCAATCGAGTTGGAACTTTTTTCTGTTCTATATCTTCCTGTACCAATTAATGAATCTCTTCGACGCAACATTAACTTTTCCTTCTTACTTTATCCATATAAACGTAAAATGAACTGAAGTCTACGCTGCGATGTCGACTTCGGGTAGGAATTTTTCCCTGTGCCGACGGAAGATATCGTTAGGTTCGTTAAAGACGTCTGTTAAAAGTGAAACATGGCGTGCGATAGCGTCGAACGATTCGGCCCGACTCTCGTCTCCATGGCGTGTCGCGGATCAGTTCTCGCGTTACTACGTCGCGATGCTGGCGTCTAAACACAGGCTCGAATTCACGATCGATAAACTACGTGACCTATCAACACTGGCGTTCTCTCGCCCTCTCCTTTTTCAAAGTACAACAACAATACACTTAGTTGCATGCGTTTGAATCGAGCAATAATGAACAGGATTTGTAGCCTATTTAACTCCGTTAGATTCCGATCTGAGATAATCTTTATTCCCGCACGTCAAAGAGGAAATCGGCAAAAATAGTCTTAATAATCATTTGTTGATTTGGATTTTTATGAAATCCCAAATATCTCTCTCTCTCTCTCTCTCTCTCTATCTCGCTACTTTTATTTTCATTTCTATGCTTCACCAAACTGTCTCATCATTCTTATGTTATTTTGAAAGAAAGAAACCCCATAAAGAAAATATTCTTTTCAAATTTGGGTTTTTTTCTTCATACTTTGATCTTTAACACGTTGACCGTCACATTGAATTCATGTGTAAACCCCACTCGATAAATCTACACTGAGAAATGATTTTGGTTAGATCTATTTAACAATGGACAATCAAAATGCATTTGTCCATTGTCAAGTAGGTCCAAGCAAATTCATGTTTCAGTGTAGCGTGTTATTTTTATATATTCTATTGCGATATTTTGTATTTTCTATTCGACACTCTTATAAATATTTAGTAAAATCATTCCTAATCAAATAAATAAAATCAATACTCACAAATAGGTGGCAAATGGGGAGAAGGGTTTCATTGAATTTACCTGGCAATGAACAAAGCAAATGCGTTTTGGTTGAAGAAAAGAAGATTTGTAATTATAAAAACGAAACGTTCGTAAAAGCCGGAAATTCTATTTCTTTCGACAAAAACGCGTTTGGAATCAGGTAAATCCGACCTGCACTTTTTTCCGTGCAGGTCCCCTGCGAAAACCCCCACGTTGCTCCGGTATAACATGGCGGTCAACGTTAAGCTGTGCTCGAAAGAATTCGGAGAATTAGGAGAAGGATTTCCTGTCGAGACCAGACTGGAAATCTTCCGCGCAGAAAATAATCGGCCATAGTCGAAGGAAAGTTTTCGCCAAGTTCCGGAGGAATTCTCACGTTCATCGGAATCCTCGTTGTCGCGAAATGTTTTCTCTCTTGCTCCGGTAACTTCGCGCTGTTTTAACGAGCCAGCTGCAGCTGCAACATTCGTGCTACGCGACGCGTCGTTGATTTTTAAGCGAGCCGCGTTATTTCCTTTTGGGCTCTCCGCACGTTCTCCGTAAGAGCAGATTTGTCGCGAGACGGCGTGCACGAAAGACGCGTGGAAATTCGAGTTGCGCGTGTAGAATTGCGGGTTGCACGCGCTGTGCTGCGTCGATGTTTGCCGGTTCGCGAGCAACATTGTAAGTAAGCGGAGTACGCGCAAAAAGACCGGGAGAAAATAGGAGTGACAAAGTCGCGGGTTGTACCGTCTACGTGTCGGAGTAAGACGCGCACAATACGTAGATATTGCCACCGCGACATTGTTAACTTTTAAAGAATAAAATTATAACCGAGGGATAACAAAGAGACAGAATAAATCTAGGCTAGATTTTCAATGGGGAGGTTGGCCGTGTCGTTTGTCAAAAGTGACAATGGAAACGACAGCCGGTAGCCTATTGCGGCTTTCTTTGAAGAACGAAATATAACGTCTATCTTTTAAACAATGAAATACCTTCTGATCCACCGAACTATTTTTGCAAATATAAGCAAGTTGAGCGCAAGAAATGTTGGAATTTTCGTTCGGACGAATGTATGTGCGAATTAATTTTCCTAAAGTTTTCTTATAATTAGGATAAAAATAGAATTCTTAGTTGGTATTGTAATATGCTACACTTATTTGGAATAAGTTTGAATAATCTGATCTGAATTTAAGCTATATTCAAAAATTAAGAAAAGATGCAGTTATTTTGTTATTTAAAAAAATAATTAAATATTTACACAATAACAATATAAAAACAAATCAAATATATACATATATAATATTCATTTTGGTCCAATGTAACAAAATTATATTTTTACACACATATATATTTGATTTAATATAGATTAAAATTACATCGCGCAAATATGTTGTTATATTGTTCGTATATGTTAGAATATGTAATATATTACATATATCTCAACATATAATTTTACATATATATTTTGCCATAGAGGATAGTTGAAAATGTTTGAAGAATTTCCACACGGATTGTTATCGATACACACGCTATCGGACAGTACGTTTCATCGATTCTCCTTGATGTATTAACGTACTATAATTAGTGAGTTGCAGGGATGGTTGGTAAGATTGGATCCGTCACTCGGGATCATACGTGGTCAGCACAATGCGAGAGAAACACGGCGCGAGCGCGGTTCCAAGTATCCCCGAGTGCCGGCCGCGCTCCACATGCGAGTGCACGCGAATGTAACGCGAATGCAGCCGGAATTATCTGTCCGAGGAATGCGCGACGAGAGAAGAACGATACAATTATCTACGTATAAACTACCAGCGATACAATTGTCCAAGCATATCGTATTCTGGATACCTCGAGGAGAAAGCGCGCGCGATCATTTGATCAATTTCCATGTTATTCTTGAATCGCGAATTCAAAGTTAACATGTCCACTCGTGAACATTTCATCGACAGAATTAATTAACGTCTTCTTCGCGCATTCCTTAATAACATTCAACGTTTCATGTATCTTGGTAATTAAATCTAAGGTTAAAATGCCGTCGTGTAAAAATTAAATTCACGCGAAATTAATTAGAAGATAAATTAATGAATTTACGTGGGATAAGCGACTTGTTATCAGGCTTTCTTAAATCCCCTAAGCTTCGTTCATCAAACCAGCATCATATAGCGTCCAGTGCGATAACAAACCGTATGTCGGCCAATAGCACCAACGAGGTGCATTAAAAATCGTCAGTCTCAAATGAATTTTCGTGACTAACAGAGACTAAAGGGTTTGAAAATAATCAAAGAAGAAGGATAATATTATCTGCATGTTTTAGTCATTCGATATAAATGCCCGTAATTTAATGTGTGTAATAAAATTTAATTTGACAGTGTATATATGACAACACAATAGAAATTAATTAATTTTTTACAATTTACAATTATCTTGATGTTGCTCGCATACGAACTTATGATGAAACTTATTAAATATTCATGTGAAACTGCATTTTTGCGGTTATCAATTTACGCTGACTCGACAGAAAATATACCGGCGGGAGATAATCAAACAGCGAAGTATTTTTCGCACGCGCTAAATGCCGTAAGGCTGGCCGGTCTTTACATTTACCTCGTCGATGATCGGAGCCCAGCGAGATGAATTGCAATTACTCGTCGCTCGCATCCAGACGATGCGACGAAATACGGGAGATGAAATCCGGCGATTCGATTGTTTGTTCTTTTGGTGCGACACGGCGGCTAACGGCACGGCTATTTTCGGCATATACAACGTGATAAACTGGGCGTTGCATGCCGGGGCACGTAATATGCTAATAATTTGGGCCGTACGCGCCGTTCTGCTGGTCTTATGTCATCGACGTCATACGGAAATCGAAACGGGGTTAACGAGAGACCGAAGTGGTGTATCGTTGCGAGAACGATCTACATTAAAAGGCCCTTGGCCTGCGATATATTCTCAGGGCCTAAAAACAGAGAAAGTCAAACATTGAGATAAACGTTGCATCGTTCCCGAACATTCCTAAGTATAATTTATATTCTGACCAGGTTATCCAAACTTATCCCAAATAAGGGTAATATCGCGATACCAATTAAGACTCCCGTTCCTGCCCCAATCATAAGAAAACTTGAAGGAAACCTTGGGCAGTACAGATGGAATCTGTCTGATGGTTTCCCACTTAGAATCGCACTTCTGAAACATTACACCTCTAATATGAATCTTCATAGATTTCAGAATCCATCATTTTCTTGAGAAATAGGAAGCCAATCATAAAATTGTTCATACGAGAGACACCTGTGAAGTCGCAGGTCGTCCCCTCTAATCTGGCAAAAGTTGATCGATAAAGTGAAGATGCCGGGGACAAAGAAAATAGAGAAGAATACGGGTACGGTAGCTGGAGCTCCCGGTTCTTTCGATGCAAAAATGAAAGACTGCACCACACCCCTTACGATTTGTGTTTCGAATTGCTTTGTACGATATAACGGCTATTAAGTTTTGCGGCTGCTTCCAATATTACACGGCACTCAGGAATGCTTGTAGTAGCAAAAAACTCAGCAAGGGGCTAACCGTGGCTTTGTCTGACACTGAATGCAAGAGGCGCGAACCCGCACTTCTGCAGCAGCTTAGTTGCGGCTCACCTATATTTCCGACGATGTCGCTATTCGTATCGGGAATTCTAGTCACCCACAGGGACATTTCTCAATACTAGACACCCTCGCCTTATCCTCCCATCCCCGGCTGGGTAGGATGGAAAGACAAGAGTGCCGGGCGGGCGTGCGATTCATCATCCCTTCCGGCCGAGAGCCAAAATCCATTCAACCAATCGTACGATTCCGAAACGTGCGTGTCTACACATATTAATGCGCGAAACTTGTTCTAGGTCGCAACGTGTTTACTCTGCCTCACCTGGGTCGTCGACGATTTTTCGGACAACTCCGATCGATCGCTCGAAAACCGCTTTCTTTGTACTTGAGCTGCGAAGAGCTAGAAAGAGCTGGCCCGCTGCACACAAATCTCTCACTTATTATCCGCGATCGCGGCCCGGGGTGGAATCGTAAAATTACACGCGGTCAAGACGCAGCGCGGGGGAAGGGGGGAGGAGGCGGACGAATTCACAGAGTACGCCGCATGGAACGGTAGCGAGAGAGTGCGAACGCGTAGTCCCTCTAATTCGGGTAACACCGGAGCTTCGGTACGTAGTATAACCACCTATTTACCCTGGCGTATGCACACCCACCGAGACATCGTGTGCATCGCGAGGTCACGCGCGCACACCCCAATGTGTCATTTCTCACGGATACGCGGATCTCGCGCGCGGACCGAGGGCGGGACACATACAGAACGGTATTACGATACGAAAATAACGACCGACCGGCACGCGTGCAAATCCTGGCAAATATTATCTCTACCGCGCACACACGGACATATATATATATATCGCCCTCTCTTTTGTATTTGCGCGAAAACTACCGCGGACTCTACGCTGATTTCCATTCGCGATCTCCTCGTGGCACGGTTACGCCACTTACCTCCCTCTCTGTCGAAAAATAACTCGATGCTCGTTTCTGTATTTTTTATGTCGCTCGACGGAATTGTTCGTCTTTATACCGAGATACACACACACGATACGTATCGGTAATCGTTAGCGGGCGTAATATCGCTTTTCGCTTCTCGCGATTCCGAGCAATTCGGCATTTACTCGTGCAGGTACGATCGAGGTACCTAGATAATTGCACGTCATTCTTCCCGCCTCGTCCCTCCACCGCTCTTCTCTTTTATTCGAGCAAAAAGCTCGGGATTTTCGCGGCGGGTCAGGTGAATCCATGAGATTAGAAGAAAGATCCGTTAATTGGACGACGGGGCAAGTACCGGTGGCCGCAAATTGGATTGCCTCACCCTCCCTCGTCGCGCTTACTTACGCTATACCGTCGATATCGATTATAGTCGTAATGGTATGTAATAACTGCGAGGGAATCTCGCGAATGGTCCACGTTTTTCGTAGGCGAAGAATAGCGAGCGAGCGTCGTTCGTCACCGCCGGTTTTATCGTCATTTTTCGTGCGCGCGCGCGCGCGACGACGGCCAATTAATTTCACCAAATTCCATCGCAGAATGGACCTCTTCGGAACTACAGCTGCTAATGACTTTTTATATAAACAATTACCGGTGTATAATAAAAGTGTGTCGGACGTATGTTCTTTAATATAAATAAATACTGCAGTCGAAATAAACAGAACGTATGAAGTATACTGCAAATTTAATTTTGGGTTTTTGCCGTAAATCCCCAAGAATAACTATGGGATTCCATATGAATTTCTTATATGAATTCTTATCTGGTTTTTTCTTTTTTTTGAACAAGATTATTCTTACATGTATAATCGTCTAAAAATGGCACATTTGACTGAAGCTCTTTTTATATGCTTCTTACCATTTTAGGTTACGTCGTTTTAAACGTTTAATCGTGTTAAATTACAAGTTAACACGTCGTATTTTATTAAATGACGTGATTTAAAACGACAAAAAATATGTAAGAAAAGCCTCAGCTAAGATAACACGCATGAAATATAGGTCGTTTTAGTATTTTGAGAAATGTAGAAGTTAAGTTTTAAATCCTTTCTTAAACTGGATGGAGTGAAATACTCACACCTATCTAAATAAAGAATCACGTGTTTTCACGGGATTTATTTCGAGGAACTTCCTATGAATGTCGAAAGAGTGACCTAAGCGAAGATTTGTGTGCTCGGACAGGTCCCTAATATTTTGCGCAGCTCCCGAAACTTGTCGATCTCCGTCACGATCTTTCACGGAACACCCGGAGGATGTTGCATTGTTAGTGCAAAGTGTAGGTGATGTTTCAGGAAACTTCTCTGTCTTAGACCAAGGAAATGACTAACCCAGACCTGGCAAGGTGCGACGCACAGGTGGTTCTTCGAAATCTTCACAGCCCAGATGCCGAAGAATTCCTGTTGAAAGGAAGTACGGTACTTTTGGAATCGCTTTGAACACAAAACCTTCCGACCTTTTCGGGCCGCAGAAAATTTGCACGACAGTAGAGCTTTTCTTTGTCCAGCAGGTTCGAACTCATTAAGATATGTAATAAACGACCATAAGTACAGAATGAATCGGCCTGGACTTGCTCTAAGTATACAGAAAAAATTCGCAAAGTGCCTGGAACAAACTCCATCGTAAATAAAAAGGAAATTTACGTAATGGCGAAAAATCGGTGAAACCGGAAAGGTTTTAAGAAAAAATTCTCGGTAAGCAAGGCCGTCCTTTGTACTTGCTATTGAGATAATGCAAAAGTTTGCTCCGTCTCATAATCAAAATGTACGTATAACGCATAATGTACATATAATATTTATTTATTTTAAAATAAAATCTATCAATTTTAAATACGTGCCTATGTACCCGTCGTTCGGTGATTTGTCTATGTATCTGTTCTACGAGATTTATTGCTTCTATACGACTATTCGGAGCTTTTCGGCAACAACTATATTTATATACCATCTGTTTTCATACTTTGTACTCTTTGTTCGGTATTCGAGTTATCGATCGTATCGGTCAAATTGTGACAGTTTCGTGAAGCAGCATGCGAAAACCGTCAGCAATAACTTTTTCGAAGAAAAATGATGCTGCGCCGCTATGCTGCTACATCTATAATTTTCCCGTTCTTCAGTTTATCTCTTTTGAAAGTGATAAAGGATACATACAAAGAAGCAACGCTCGCATGTGTACGAGCCGTCTAGGCAAAACCTGCTTCCACCAAGGGTGGAGCTCTGAGATAGGGGCGACAACTCTGATCTCCCATTGGAAAAGAACGTAGACTGAGAGGCGACATTGGTTGCTCCCAAAATAAAGAGATAGAATGAAAGAGAAAAAAAGAGAGAAAAAATGCGGGTTATAAACGAACCTGCATTTTAGTCCGAAATTCGACGTAGTACGATGCGTAGGTCGAATTTCTTGCTTCGAATCAAGATTACGGTAAATTTTCTTTGTTCCTTTTTTTTTGTTATGCAATAACGTATATCGATATACATACTTCTGACGACGTGAGTGTGACTATAAAGACCGAATACGGTTGAGGACACGAGTCAATTTGTAATAAAGTGTGTGTAATATGCCGTCGATCCTCGCAAGAGATGAAAGAAGAGTACCGAAGATCGTTCAGATGTACAATTATTGTATACAAAACAGTCCGCATTATTATCTGAGTCTACAAGGTATTAACGCTTTTCTTTGTTTCTGTTCCATGTGTTTGCCATTTTGCCGAAGCAAAAGTTCATCCTCGAAATTTCTTCGAATAAAATTCTACTTGAAAAGTAAACCGATAACGGAGTCACAGTTTTAAACGATACAACATTTTTCAAGATGCACGATCGTATTTTATATGTAATCAATTTACACCGTCATCCTACGCCAACTTCTAAAAATCAGGTTGGACACAAGGCAATGTGTTCAAATATTGGTTATGTCAGTTACAGAGAAAAATATACGGCTTACAAAATCGCGCGTTTCTGGCATAAAATGCAGAGAAAAATTGTCTTTATCGTCTTCGTATAGTTAATCACAACAATTGATTGTCTGAGAAGTTCTAATCCGAAAATTCTTGAAAGTGTACACACCTGCCATTTTTTCTTTGTTTTCATTATCGCTTTCTCACTGGTCAAGGCAACCGTAAATGCACCGGCAGGACGGTTGTGAAATATGTACGGAGGAAGTTCTTCACTTGTTTTGAGTGAGATTTCGAAGAAATTTAGGGAGCAAACAAATAAAATTTGTAAATAAACAAATGGATATTTCTGAGTAATATATAAGTTTTATTTTATTTTAATTTAATATAGAGAATTTTATCTATATATATATATATATATATATATGTATGTATGTATATATATTGAATTAAAATAAAATAAAATAAAACTTATATATTATTCAGAAATATTCATTTGTTTATATACAAATTTTATTTATTATTTTATTTATTATATAATTTTATTTTATATATATATATATAAAATTTTCTCTGCGCAAGAAATAAAATACACATGAGAAAATATTAATGTAGCGTTATACTCTTACGTTGATTAATCTTAAATTTACTTTTGAAGCTAACATCTATTGTTTCAACCTTACATTCCTACCGAAACTTGCGTTTGTCAATGATAGAGCATTACGTCTGCTGATATTTTCTCGTATTTTTATGTACATTTCCATAACATTCCATAGCACTTTAAATTACTGAATTATTCAACGCACACGAAATAGCGTCTTTGTCTAGAGGCCATTTGTCTTTCGCAGCAGTGATTTTCGGCCATTTTGTCGGTACAGCAGATGCTGAACCTGCAGCACCAGCAACCTGCCGCACTGATCAATAAAATTCAAAGTTCCAAAAGTTATTCGAGCAAAAAGGTAGCGAGGAATTATGTTACAATTAATACCGACCAATTAATAAATTTTCCAAAATAAGAGAAAGAAAAATATAGCGTCGTTGATCTCAACGCTCGAGAGAAAATTCACGCTCGGCGAGAAAATCGAAACCAGACAGCGCGACGGTTGTACCAGTTTGGAGCGGCCACCGAATGCAAAAGTGGAAGCGGTAAAGAAAAAAAATGCATTATTCAGGCAAATTTCCATCCGAGAGAAGTCCGGGTAGCTACGTCGTTAGGTTGCTCTCTCGCTGGCGCTTTAATGACGGCTTGCTCCCTTTGCTTTCGTTTCTTATAACGAGGAGCTTCGACATCGTTACGCGCGATTCGCGTCATATCATTCACGAACGACGCGGTCATAATCTCTTCCGCATCGAGCACGTGTTAGAGAGCACTTATTTCGAAGAACTTGTTTCTCAGTCTCCGATTTAACGCGCGAGGTCATCTAATTGGATCTCATCTCGATTTGATCGCGAATCTTACGAGCCAATGAATCGCCGAAATGGTATACGTGGCAAATGTATACAGAGAAGATTTCTTTGATAAAATCTCTTTAATTGGAACAAATTTGTCTTTTGGAATGTAACAAACAAACGAATGTTTGATTCAACAAACAGGATTCATTGATTTCTCAAATAATAAATACTTTACGTCAAATAACATATTTCTTTTATATTTTCATCCATACATCGCAATGGTTGTCACAAATAATGAATGATTTGTTTCAATAGAACGATATTTAATATATAATGAAATACATTTTTCTTTTACTGGAAACCAAACATTATTTTCTCTAAATAATACTGTTTCTTTTTTCTATCAAACAACATGGTTTACTCTAGTGGAACAACACTTTTATTCAAACAAAATGATGTTTGATATTGAATTGTTTATATTAAACAAAGCCAAGTCAAACACGTATGCTAGATCCGAAGAAACCTTTTCCTCTGTTTAATCTTCACTTTTTTTCGCGTTACTTAATAGATCTCATTCGTTTAACATTTCGTGTGCACGTGATTAATTACATTTAACATATTTTCGAAACTTTATTCCTCCTTTCCCTATTTCTCGAGAATTTGAGAAAAGATAATATTTGGAATCATGGGAGCAAAATGGATTTAAGACGGAAATCTCTCTCTCTCTCTCCCGTCGCTCAACTCTTTGTTGGAACGATTCTAATTTCTATTCGATTCTAATTTTCCCGACTATACGTTTATACTTCCCGTTTATACTTTCGAAGTTCGTCACGCGTCCTCAAAGTTATGGAACATGAAAAAAATTTCGCCGCCCCAATATTACGGATTGTATGCGATGTCTGATAGGCGATTCTATTTCATCTGGAAAAATTGTAATTCGGCTTGAAAGCTTCGAACGTGATTTCGAAATAAAGTCACGACCCCCAATATTGCAAGACAAATAATTGCGCCAGCAAAATTTCGATCTCTCTACGGATCCAACGGAGCTTTTCCGATTATTCGCTACTATTCTGTGCAAAGTGTAAAAATTCGTGCGAAATTTTTATAATGATATTTCAGCAACGACCCTGATATAAAACGCATCGCTCGTATTCGTTTTAAACTATTCAGTATTTCGATCACCACACACGTGCATTTCCAAATGTTGTAAATTTCTTTCGCTATAAAATGATAAAATTCCCGATAGCGATAGCAAATGACAATTATTTAAAAATTGTCAAGAAATCGCGAGAAAGTGCAATACTTTCTGCGACAGACACTTCCATTTACTTGTACGGATAAAACTGACGAGGAAGTTTATGAAGAGGCTTTGTCTATTTCAATGCTGACTGTCAGCATCGACTCCTAACGATATCCTTATCATCGGTATCACGTCGACATCTCCACTGACGATATCGACGATGAGAAATCGCGATTACGATGCATGTGGAACTTAAACTCGTGTGTGTATTCAGCCGTGTCAGGCATAGCGGAATTAATTCAACCTGACACGTCGATAGCACGACTATTTTACGCTACCGCTGTGCAACGCGATTGCGTTATTGCTGTATCGATTTTGCATGCGCGGATAGCTCAGGCATACCTAACTTCGCTAGTTGATTTAAACTTCGCCAGGTTAATGCTGTTTGGCGCATTAATTTCTACCTTCGGTAAAATCGTGGCGCGCTACGCGAAGCGACGATTATTTCGTTAGAAATTTATTTTTTAATTTTCACATTCAATTGTACATTAAAATAAACGCATCGTCATATTATGGATTTAATTCAGTAGAAAAAGCTCATTTTATATTGTAAGATGCGTATTCGAGTGCATAAAAGTGAACGCATTCTGAAGAATCATTTCCCATTTGCTTACAGGCGGCAGCCCTCCCACGGTGGACGCGGTGGATCAGAACTCGCTTCATCTCGCCAACTATTACCTCCACCAAGACAACCAACACGAGGAAGATAAGTTCAATAACAATTTGATCAAAAGCCTCCTCGTGTCCGGCCCGCCTGAAAGCGTGATGAAAGAGAAAAGCAAGAACGCGGCGCGATCGCGCCGTGTCAAGGAGAATCAGGAGTTCCTCGAGTTGGCGAAGCTGCTGCCGCTTCCAGCCGCCATTACAACGCAACTGGACAAGGCTAGTATCATCAGGCTGACCACGAGTTATCTGAAGATGAGAGCCGTTTTTCCTCATGGTAATGCATTTATATCTCTGTATTTTCACTGTTATTTCTCTCGGTCGACGCAATTCCTCTGCGAATATCCGATCACGACGATCGAACGATACGACAGTTTCTGTATGCGTTAATAAAAAAAACTTTTAAATCTCCCGTTAATATTTTTATTGCTAACAGAAACTGCCACTTCAACTATTGTATATATTAAACAAAATTCATATGCTTTCTGAAAGAACTCAGTATTTTACAGCCGAGAAACATGGCCGGTTTACCATGTCAATTTTAGTGTTTTTCCTTCCACTTAATTAATTGTATGTATTTTGAAATAAATAAATGTTATGTGTTTTGATTAAAAAATTGCATTAACTTTTGCATCGACCTAATAAAAGAGACGAGCCATTAGTCTCATTAGACGGTATTAATTCAAGCGCTTTCTCTCTCTCTTTCTCTCTCTCTCTCTCTCGGTGCAATATATAAATTTCCACAACAGTCAAGCTTAACCGCAGCAATCGATCGTCGTCGGGTGCGAATTAATTCGCGTCCTTTCTTCTTTCACCGGCGCGACGGCCGCGGGCTGGTGGTTTATGAATTCAACCAGCGGACTCTTACGCGCAAAGGGCAAATAGTGTATCGGATGAGATGGATGTGATTGCGCACTTAATGCATTGTTAGTCCCTAACGCTTTGTAAGCAAAGCATGGGGGCCGTTATAGTGTTACAATGGCCTCCCTTCGTTCGATTTCCCCTCTTACGACACCGGCGAATTGAATTTCAAGTGGCTGCATCCCTCTAGGACGACCATGCCGTCTTTATCCTTGGAAAAAGAGACGCGACGTCCTTACGATAACGCTTTCAGGAGCTCTTTCCCGCGCGAGTGTAAAGTTTCTCAAACCTGCCGATTGCGGAATTTAACCCTTTATCCGAGACAACTTAAATGTAGGGGATCGAATTAAACGGCCGATAGATATTAAATGAGAAGTATGATATTTATTTATTTACTTTATATATAAACGCAGTATTTGTCGTATAAACTCTCGTACGACATCACGATTCCTCGATAAGAGAATCTCATTGACACGTCTCTCTATTTGACACGTCCTGATGAGACCTGCTTTTTAAAGATTCCCGCTTTTTGTTCGTAACATTCCAACATTACGAAATTTTTGATGAAATGCAGTGATAGCAAAGAAGAACTTTGAATCGTGGCCGTCTTTCGAAGCGGCACGGGTCGAACAGTCCACCGAATGCAGCATTGTATGTCGATCGTCGTCAAATCTGACACGTGTCGTTTATTGAAACGTTCGATCGATGATTTCCTCCGAGGAGGGTGTCGGCCGATAATCAAATTTGAAAGAAGCGTGCCTCGGAATATGCAACGTTTGGAATGTCGTGCGCGTGTGAACGCAGCACGTGGCCGTTCGCCGAAAGTTTCTAAAAAATTTCGATGAATATCAACTATTATAACTGGTTTATTTTTAAATGAACGAATCGACGGAATATTCGAAAGTGTATATATTTTAACACATCGAACATATAGTACTTGTCATTAATATTGTATTATTTTCAGAAAATATAGAAAACGTATGAAAATTATCAAATTACTTGTTTTCCAACATCTGGATTGTTGCGCTTGTTATTAAAAATTGTATTTTAAAGTACATAATATTCATATATTATAGCTCCTAATTATAGTTAATATCGTCAATAATTTCGAAGTTTTTGAATGACTTTGATATTAAACGAAATATTGGATAATGCATCTCTTCTAATTCGTACTCTCTCGTTAGCGTGGCTAACTAGTCTAAAAAAAAATCAGAAAAACGCATCAAGAAAACGGCCGGATCGAGCAATTTTCCGCGAGATGAAAATTTTGCTCGGCGACAGAAACTACTTCTGCATTGGTGCGCGACACGTAAACGAATGCCATAATTAATGCGCAGACACGCGAACACGTGGCCGTAGATTTAACGACGCATTGTGCATGAAACGTCGTTACAAACATACGTATCGGATGGAAGATAAGAAGAAAGCTGCGATATCAGTCCGTTTATTCGTGCGTAAAGAGGATTTCCAATTTCATTTACGTAATCCCATTAATTTGTCGAAAATGTTCGGAGAATGATGAAAAGTATTATAATATTTTGAATGTACATATGCATCGAGAGCGTAATACTTAAGCATGTCTTATTTTCGAATTCGAATCAATTTTCTAGGTCTTGGTGACGAGTGGGGTGCCGCTCCGCCACCCAACAACCCCCTGGAAACCGCAATTAAAGAGCTGGGCTCTCATCTTTTACAGGTGAGTAATCGTTCATCGATCGACATTACTCTTGTATTCGTAATGAATTCACAACATACTTAAACTAGAATTGCACCACAAATTTTTAAATTACATTTACATGAATAATTTATGCATTGTCTACATAATATTTAAATGAAATAAATTTTCTCACATATAGACAATATAAACTATATAAAATATTATAAATTAGCACAGTGCAAAGAGAAAGGATAAATTATTTTAAATTAATTTAAACTTTAATTAATCTAAATTAATTTAAACTTTAAAATAGTTTACATATTCGATTTTGATGTTAATTATGAAGATTTGATTATACATGGATTACATTATCTATGCGTAGACGTGTTACGTATAAACGCCCAACCCTGACCTAAATACATAATGATCGATAAGAAAATCATGCCCAACATGCAACAGACTAAAGTATATTTGCGATAATGAAACATTTAACAACGTGAAATCTTAATTTTATCACATATAATTGTCAATATTTAATTTATTTACCGTTCTAAAATACTAAACCCTAGAGTAATAATAAAGATTTATCCGTCAATTTATATATCTCTCTTTCTCTCTTGTTAAATTCGCGTATAAAATTCTGACCAATTAAAATTCGGATAACCAATAAATATAATATAATAATATTATAACATGATCATAATTAAAAATATTATAATTTCTGACTGCAGACCCTGGATGGTTTTATATTCGTCGTGGCGCCAGACGGAAAAATTATGTACATAAGCGAGACTGCCAGCGTACACTTAGGATTGTCCCAGGTCGGAGATATCCCCTCATTTATTTAATTAAGATTCGTGAGAAAAGTTGACTCAACGACTCGAGCGAATACACTCGTAAATATCATAGTACTAAAAGAATTGCGTGCAGCAGTGCGACATGCAAGTATTTCTTTTATCAAAACCGAAATAAAAGGCAACGATATTACTTGAGTCGAAATTTTTAATTCTACATTAAGTCTTCAAATGAAGAAAACGGAAATAAGTTCTCCCTTGTAGTATCAAAGGAGTGCATTAAAAGCTCCTTTAATGCTACAAAAAGAATTTAGTCTTCCAGAGTCTAAATTTTAGTTCTACATTAAGTTTTCAAATGAAGAAAATAGCAATAACTTCCCCAATTGTATCAAAGAAGCGGAGGACCTTTGAATGCTTAATGTAAAATTAAAATTAGACTTAAAGTAGAACTAAAATTTCGACTCGGGTGAATAATGTGGAAAATAAAAAAAAAACGAAAGTTCGCGTCTCTGTAACTGTTGAACGAAAGACTGTTCGTGCGTGCAGGTGGAATTAACGGGAAACAGCATATACGAGTATATTTATCCGGAGGATCGTACCGAGATGGTTTCCGTGCTGAGTCTTCCGCCCAATTCCCCGGATCACCGTTATACATATCCACCGCCGAATTCGCGAGGCGAGATAGAGCTGGAACGTGCCTTTCTTCTTAGGATGAAGTGCATCCTAGCCAAGAGAAACGCGGGCCTCGTCACCGAAGGATACAAGGTAACCCGAGTTTTCGTAAAAGATATGCCGACCTGCCAAGAGAAATCGCGATCGGCTTTTCTTTACCTTCATAAAGCGCACGATGTATTCGCGACTGAAATAAACTGCATCAAGAAGGGAAAACGTTGAACAATGAACGATTAGCATAAGCGTTTGATTTTTTATACAGGAAATCATAAAATGAATGAAAAGTCGAAACTCTAAGTAACAGACAAGAACTGTTTAGCTAAGTAGGGGTGCCATTGTTCCGGTCACGCGCACGGGAAAAGTGCACCGGGTTGGTGAGCCGTTCGCGTCCAATCCGTCCGAGAAAGATGAGAGTTACGCTTCCTACATGCATCACTATTGATATTTCTTCTCTATTTTTTTAGTAATATATATGTATATATATGTATATATGTATATATGTATATATATGTATAAATAGGGTGGTTGATAATTGATGACACAACGCTCATGTGCAGATAAAGCAGGTCAAACTGAACAGAAAAGTATTCAATCATTTTGCAGATTTCGCAATACTTATTACACTTTGAAGCCCGTATATCGGGCAAAATTTTCATAAATAAAATACATTTTTTCACAAAAAAACTTTATATTTTTTCGCAAATAACTTTATATAAATTCGAGCGTCGATTTTGGTCTCCGTGCGATTGCACATATTGGTCTTCAGTTGGAAAGACATTATTTCACGGATTAAGACGGAGAGTATAGCTTCATCTAAGAGTGATAATATTATATCGACGGTACCATCACTTTATCAATAGACGAGATTTGGGGAAATAACTCGAGTTTGTTGTGACAATCGCTTGACAAACCGATATATGCCAGTGATGCTGGACAACGGAGGTCGAGTCATCTTGGATGAAAGCTTATTTACGAAACTCGTCTTATCGCTTTCTACCCGCGCATTGATATTTTTTAATTAACTTTTTATATAATTATTGCGAAATTTTAAGAATGATAGAGGGTCTTCGGTGTACGGAAGAAAAATATCGTTGAATTTATCAGAGAGTGAATGAAGCAAACGCGTTTTGTTTCATCAGGAGGGGAGGAAGGCGACAACTTGTCGAATTAATCTCAATCAATATGTTGCGTGCTAAAGGGTCCTGTTTAGCCGATATGTTATCAACGTCATTACCATCAGTCAGACTTACACGATGCGGAGCGGCAAATACGCCGAATGCACCAAATGCGCGAAATACGCCAAATGCGAAAGTTCGCGGATCAACGTTTTGATCTCGTTTTATGACCTCGGCGACGCCTTAATTTTCCGAAATCCGGCCGAAACTTCCGACATATGTCCCGGCAATAACGAACGGGGGGGGAGTGACGGAGAAACCGCGACGTACCTAGGCGCCAGCTAACCGAGGAAGACATGCCCCTCGTGGAGGGAAATGTTTGGCAAATAGCTCATTCGTGGCACAATACCACGATGACCGTAGCCCTCGACAAAATCGCGCACGAAAGATCCCCCAATGGGCGAAGTCATGAATGCAACCCCTGCGAGCTGGTGGACGAGCTCGGAACGCGGAGGGCAAGTTTTTCTCTATGGTACTTGGGCCGCACAAAGACCGGATCGTAGTTGGCTTCTCTTTGTTGACGCGCGCGAGCGCGGATTTAACGGCGAATTAACGAATGCGTGGAACTCAAGTGACAGAGAGAGAGAGAGAGAGAGAACGTTGTTTCGTTTCGAGGATCACACGGGCGATCCATCCAAGATGTTCGATCTCGTGCGATCCAGATTACGACAAACGATCCGATCGACTCTTCGTATTAACAAGGGTCTGCTCGGATTCGCTCGCGGATGATACGTCGCGATTACGTTTGCCCCGTTGGCGAGACACGCGCGAATCTATTTTCAGGGTAAGATCGGACGCCCTCGTGTCAAATTATACTCTTCCTTAACTCTTCGCACCGCGCGAGATCCACATGCGGGGATTGCATACGAGGTGATATATGCAACGCGGGCATAATGAGGGGCCTATTTGCCTCACAAATTCGCCCGGCACTCGAGACGGGGGCGTGAGCTTCCGCTTTTTCTCCTATCGCCGGTCTTACATTCAATTAAGCAGGAATTGTTAATTTGCCGGGGAGCACGTTGTCTCGCGCGCGAGGGTACGTTCGCTCGAGTGTCGCACTTACCGCTCGGCCAAATAATAACCGAGCGTGCGTGCACGCGACCACGATGCGTTACAATGCATCGTGAGAATTCATATACGGAGGTTACTGAAAATCAGTGAATACTTGCTGATGATCGGCGAAACACTTCCCTTACTAACTTAAATCGTTTTTACTGTTTATTTTCTCTTTTGTTTCGGTTAATCTGAGAAATATATGTCGAGAAAGGTTCATCTCTCGCGAAATATTCGCGGTGTTCCAGGTCATACACTGTTCGGGTTATCTAAAATGCGTCTTCGATGGACCTGTCGAATACGAGGACAGCCTTATCCGAAATGTCGGTCTTATCCGAAACGTCGGTCTGTTGGCGGTTGGCCATTCCCTGCCAACGAGTTCCATAACCGAAATTAAATTGCACCACAACATGTTCATGTTCCGGGCATCGCTCGACCTGAAGCTCATATTTCTCGACGCGAGGTAAGATTTCGTTAACCCCCCTACCACAGTCGCTCTCTAACTAATGACGAAAGAACGATCTATAGTTACTCGTGTAAAAGCCCAACATAATACTGACACCAAGTCAACAGAAAAAGGACCTAACGAAATGAATTTCTAAGTGAAAAGAAAAGGAATTCTTAATTTATTCTCGAATACAAGGCCTCTTCTTCGTGGACCTGCATTTCCCGGTGTCGCGGGAGGAAGCGTGCGGCGTTGATTCGAGCACCAGGACACAGCGGATTATTTATTTCCAATGTAATTATAGCGGAGTGTCGTATTGCGCCATTAATATTTCGATGAAGGGCCCGCACGGTGCCCCCGGTCGAGGTACGACCATTAAAATCAGTTTCGAGTTACCGCGCTGCCACGTATCCTCGTTTTTTTTCCTCCTTCCATTCGTGGCAAATAAATATCCACTACCGGCGGCTCCGACGAGCCGCGTTACATTCGCTCGCTGGGAACGAGCACGTGACGCGGTATAAATATAGCACGGATAGAAGAGCGCGATGAAATTTTATACACACGTCGATCGAATCGGCTCGCCCGGATTGTGCAAACTCGCAACGCTCGCACCGTAAATCCCGACGAAAACAAGCCGAATGGTGACGAACCTTCTTTTGGCCGTAGCCACGCTAACTCTGTGTCAGTAAACATCGAGCTAGGAGGACCGTGTGAGAAAACATCGTGCACGGATCTTATACAGAAGGGAGAAATGAAAGAGGCAAAAGAAAGCAGCAGATATTTCGGTGGCTTTGCGTTCGAATTCAAAATAGATCATTTAAACTTGCAATTTTCAGTTAAATAGTTGATGGAGAGATATCGTATCGGTACGTCTCGTTGTTACAGAGTAGCCCATTTGACAGGATACGACCCGCCGGATCTCATCGAAAAGACCTTGTACCACTATGTGCACGCAGCTGACGTCTTGCAACTGCGGCACGCTCATCGAGTTCGTAAGTATTCCTTCTCATGTTGCTCGAGGCGACTGACGATACCTTCGGACATATTAAATAAAAATTGATTCGCGCAAACTTTCACTCGTTATCGATCTCGTGCAACGAAATTTGCTTAAATTTCGATGCGACGTTACACGGAGAGAATATCACAGCGTTTTTCTCCATGTAAAATTCTCTCTGATTTTACTGCATTTTCTAACAGCGCAGAAGCAGGTTGTTAATTGAAGATCTTACCGCTGACTAAATTTTGCAATTCAAATTCTTACGCCAGATTGTTTGTCTGGCTGGATTTTAACTCAGTCGGGCCCGACTGCGGTTCGTGCAGTGAAATTTGCGTAAACGTGAGACTTGATTTCTTTCAACCCAATTTTTCCCCCAGTGCATGTATGTATCGTAGCAGCGAGCCCCTTCGAAAAATGCCGGCAACATCGGTGCATTTCCTCCAGTTTTTCTTTCCTTTTCAGTACTAACGCTACTTTTCACGGATACGTTACACTTCGTCGTTCACATTTTCCTTGACCAGAGGTCACCATTTATTTCTTGAACCAATCGTCCCACAAATCCAAAAGAGCCAAAACTCCGAAACAAGCGTTCGAAAATATTTTCCCCGATATTTTTCCGTCGCAGGCGGGCGGTCCGACAGGAAATTTTCTCAAACGACATCGACATGGTACTCGAAGAGGATAGGCTCTTCGGGGACCGAAAGCAGCTGACGCTGCTTAACTCGGCGACGCCCTTACCTCGCTGACGAAATATTCTTTGATCTTTCCTCGCGCTTTTCGCGCACGACGGCTACGTATTTCCGCTCTTTTCCATTTTTCCTCTCTCGGGGCGCCGTCGCGCTTATTCTAAGTATGTGCACACACGTGGTGTAGGGTGTACCTAGGGTGTACATTATTGATTGAACAATGCTGCCACAGCGCGTCGACGAAAAGAGGCTGTCTGGGTGAGTGTATGTGTGTGTGTGCGCGTCTATCGCGTGAAAGAGAGGAAGGAATAGTATGCGTATATGTATGTGTGTGTGTATGCGCGCGCGCGTGTGAGCGTGAGTGTGACAATGAGAGGCGCAAGAAGGAAAGCGAAGAGAAGCGAGAGAGATTTAGCGAGAGAGGTGAGCGAGGGAGGAGACTGTTACTGCTATCACTGTTTGAACAGACTCGCAGTTTCACGAGCGCGACTCGAAGGGAGTCTGACATAATACCACTAATGTCTGCGCTTGCGGATTGCGCGATCGTTCCACACGATTCTTTTTTTTTCATTTCGACAGCGATATCACGCCCGCCAACAGGATTTATCTTAAGTGGTGCGAAAAAAACAAAAAAAAAGGAAACATGAAGAGTCCGAATCTCCTTTGATTGCAGAATTACTTTCTCATCGCGCTCGGTTTCGATTCTAACGTAATAATAACCACGAATCACGCCATATTTGCTTCTTTATTGCACGAAAAATACGAATGTTCAAGTGAATAATTTCAAGCCGCTCTCGGTGCGTTAATTCCCGCTAAAAATTCACGTGATCCAGCCGTCTTGCTTTGTCGGCAGTGCTGTGCAAGGGTCAAGTGACAACGAGGTACTACAGGTTTCTGACCAAGAACGGCGGGTGGGTATGGATGCAGTCGTACGTGACGATCGTGCACAACTCAAGAAGCTCGCGGCCGCACTGCATCGTCTCCGTCAACTATGTGTTAACGGCCACCGAGAGCACGGGCTTGATCCTCAACTGCGAGCAGAAGTTGCCCTGCTCGAGTCCTGGGAATCCGCCGAGCGCGCCCCTCTCGACGCCCGCGGTCGCCGCGAACGACCTGGACAATCACAGCCCGAGCCCGCCTTCCTACCGCGGTGGCAGGACGAAGGAGCCGCCCGATACCGACTACGCCGACAGTTCCGGATATTCCAACTCGGATTATATCACCGGTACAACGAATCACAATCATTACTTGTCGTCGTCGCCATACGCGTCGCATAGCGTAGACGGAACGGTCCACGAAGACGGCACTTACTACAATTCGGATTTATTCTACCAATACAGTGGTGAGTTTTCGTACGAACGATTCGCTCAACACGAGAACAATGACGAAAAGATGACGAAGTAATCGACTCAGTGAAGCTTTTCCTCCTCATTTCCGCCGCAAGCTTCAATCGAGAGATTGAATGTTGATCGGGTTAAACCGAGCAGAAAAGCTCCTCCCAAGTTTCGCAAACAGCCACGCAAAATTATTAATTATTAAAAGTGAACATGTATGAGACGGAAAAAAAAAAAGTATAATTCCCCCGCCTTAATGATCGCGACGATGTAAATTGGCATCACCATTCGTCCCATGATTTTCAGATCTCAATCAAGATCCGGTCAACAATCTGCAGCATCAGCAAGAAGCGCATCAGCATCTCTTGCACCATGCGTCCTCCCTGACGACTATCCAGCACGGTACGCAGAATAATCAGCACAAACGACAACATTCTCAGCATTTGCTGCATCACGCGACCTCTCTGACCACTCTCGAGCAGCAGCAGCAGCAGCAGCAACATAGTCCCCAGAGCGGCCAGCAGAAACGGCCTTACTCCACGTCCTCGAGCTCCTGCGGCAGCAGCGACGGTCTCGAGTCTCACTTCGCGAATTCCATGAATCTGCTACCTACATCGGGATACCATTCATCGCACCACCACCACCATCACATGTCGGACTCGACGTTGAGCGAGGCGGGCGGCGTCATCATGTATCCGAACTGCGGCTTCAATAACAACGACAGCTACAACGCCGCGGCGCTTCAACATCACGATGGCTACCAGGGCCAGGCTCACAATAACAACGGCAACGCGACGGTCAAGCACTCTCATCATCAACTGGAAGCCGCGTCGGCAGCCGGTTACACCAGCGTCATCGTCGACTCGCAGCAGTACAGCCCGAACCCCGTTCAGGAGCTTCATGGGCATCAGACGGCACCGGCGGGCGACGGCACGCCGCCCCAGCAGCATCATCATCATCATCACTACGACGGCCATAATCCTTTTGTTCGCTGACACCAATTCGAGGTGCCCTGTGCGTAGCACTTTGACACTCCTGACGATGGCGCATGCGGGCATCATCAGCATTATCATCATCATCGTCATCAACAGCCACAGCAACGAGAGAAACATCATTGCGCAGCGCCGGAATGCAGCGGAGACCAGTACGACGAGCAACGTATGAGCAGCGGGGCCTACGCTGTCTCGGATCAGCCTCGCGTCACCTACGTCGCGCCCTACAAGCGATTCTCCAAGATTGAGGAAAAGAGCGTCGCGGCCTTGAGAAGCAACTTGTAATCGTCGGCCCACTAACTCGCAAATACGGTAATATATATATATATATACATATATATATATATATATATGTGTGTATACTCTACTATTTAGGTTCTCTCTTTATTCGACGTTCACGCATCACACAACAATTCTTGTCCATTCTTATTTCTTCTCATCTGAAATTCGCGGCCTTCCGATATGAGCGACGAGACATTTACCCGAGATCCTTCTCGTGTTGTAAGTGTTGCGGAAATACGAGTCACGGTACAAAAATGAGAAACGTCATTTCGATAATTGGACCAAGCTTCGCAAGTGCAATCTGAATACGTGCAATCAATCCTACCGATAATTTCTATGTCACGTATGCTATTACTTTAATTGTCGACTCGTAATAGAATCTCGATGCGATCTTTAATTAGAAAGACGATGAGAGCAAATCTCATTGTCAATGTTTCAATTATTCCCATTCGATACGTTTCGATCGTTGTTGCTCTTACGTATATATTTGGAAAGTAATAGAAAAACAATACCGATCGATATCTATAACGCACGCAACCGATTCTAACGTTGATGATCAAGAACGCAACTTTGGTGATACAAGAAATGATTAACTGCGGAATTGGACAATATTGAACATTAGGGAAAATGATAGCTAAGGAACGAACGATCGTTTACACGTCGTGAAAACTACTGTGAGTGGTAATAATATTTATCAATATTTACGTATGTGATATCACAGATCGAGACACGACGGTAATTAATCAGCGATATTACCAGCCACTACAGTTGAGCATTTCGCGATCGTTACGAGCGCCATTAATCACATAAGAAGGTGTAACGAACCTTACGCTGGACGTGAATTTTTTTAAATAGAACTTTTGTGAAAATTATAATTATAATTTAATCGAAAGTATTACGAAGATAATATATAAATTATTGAAACATTTCAATTCGGAGCTGACGAATATAAAGTAGTTGGAGACCTATGAGAGGATAACTATTCGATAAAATTTCAAAATCCGATTTGTTTAGTCTTTCAGTGTATTAGAAGGAAAGTTGCAATAGTCTTTTCTTTCACTAAACTTCGCAACGTATTCGTATATTGAGAGAAAAAGTAGTTGGAATAACTGTAATCTCGTTATATTTTATAGTCAATTTGGGCTTCAACTGCGTTTATAGTCCTTTAAAGCATGCAAAAGGAACCCGGATTTATAGCCATGATAACTATGATTGTTTTGACTATGGTTGTTTCTTTCATTATTTGTTATAATCATTAGCATGTTTATAATAAAAAATATTGCTATTACAGTTCCAAACATATATTTTTCTCTCAGTATATCCAGTAAAATTCGTTTTTTAGTAATATCGAGGAGAAAAAATGTTAAATTAGATACCGGATGCGTTCCGAAAGTAATCGAGGTAAAAAATGTTGTGATATTTCTTCCATGCACTATGTTCATATTTTGTGATGCGGAAATATCGTTTTTGCCTTCAATTTTTGAGTCTATGTGTTGCAGAGTTTTGGTATTGAAACATATGCCGGTAAAAATATCGACACTGCTGCTATACGATAGAAAGAAAGAAAGAGAGATTTCATTTTGGGGACGTACAATGTAAATACGCTAGACGTTTCTAAGTTTCTAATTAATATATAATGAAATGTATATAGTTAGAGAGGAAACTTACGATTTGCAAAGACTGACCAGTGCTTGTACCAATCGACCAAAGATACGCCCTTTTTATCGGAGAGAAGACTAGTACCATTATATTTTTATTCCTGCTTATTTAACGAACAAACAGCATTGTTGGAAAAATACTGTTGAGGTGTGTAAACGTTGTAAATAAAATCGTGTAGCGGAAGCCCCGGTGCACTTTGATCGTCGCGAGATATTTTACTACCAAATAGAAAAATTGGTCGTAGCATAATCTATTATGTATAAACCTATATATATATGTACACACACTCACACACACATATACACACAAATGCAAGCCCGATTATTTATATCGATGTAAAGTGTGAAGTTTCGTAGCAAAAATCACGGCGTTCAACCTTGTAAATATTGTAAAAGAATAACGCATATTGCATGCTTGTACAAGAAAATATATCATATTTTCCTCTGAAAGATGTATCGCACCTTGTCTATCGATCGCATCTTATTCCTGCACCTTAAAAATTCCCTCATTTCCTCCGATCGATCTAATCATGCGAAGCTTCGAGACGTTTACGCCATTGATATCCCAAATCTGTGCTTTTGTCAAGTGCCAGACGTCACGTAACAATAAGAGAAACAATAAGAGGGCGGTTGAATAATCGGCCCTTGTTAACTTTGCTCGACAAGCATTAACGAACCGTGCCAGGTAATTAAGCTCGGTGAAATTCTCACGAATGGATCAGGAACGAGTGGGATCGCGAAAGCGATTCGTGTCACACAGCGTCCGCAAGCCGGATCCCCTCGTTTCAAACGATCCCGCTTTCCCGCCGCGCGAGTCCGATTGTCACCCGGCTGGCACAAACAATAAATTAATTGTGCCTCGCGCACGATTCTTCGGTTAGCTTTCGGCGGTCGTGTGCGTGCCGGCATGGGGTCACTCGTGAAGAGGCACGTGTCACTTTATAATCGCCGTCTAACTTGCCTCTTTCTCTCCTTTTCGCCGTCGATCAGTCATCACGCACATGAATCGCGCGTACGAAATGATACGTTTCCCCAGAGTCGACTTGCTCCGTTAATGAAGGACGTGTTGCTCTTACAAACCTCGTCCCTTTATAAGGATAACGCAGCCGAGGGGTGACTAATGAAGCAAGGGCGCAACTATTTGCCTTCTTAGATCGAAGATATTGACTCGGCGGCGGAGACAATTATTTCGCAATTCGGTCGCGCGCGTGTGCTCCAAGCCGGCCGAAGCTTCCCGTAACGAATGATCGCGCAATTTCACAGAATCGTGGCCGCGTCCCGCTCACCGAGCGAAGAATTTAACGAGCCGCACGCGGCTTCGCAATTCCGACGTGTCGTCGCACACGACCGATAATGGCACCCCACGTATGGACGATCCCGCCTTTACATTCTCGTTACATCCATCGTCGTGACTGATGTATATTCTTCTTCACCGTTCGCTCGCTTCTACGCTTCTATCGCGACGAAAATCGCCGGCCGAGTCGCGCGAAATCGCTCGATCGTTATCCACCTTGCGGATTAAAAGTCGTCGCGATTCGAGTAACGTTCGATCGTCAAGTGCGATATACTGCGTTTGCGTATCGATTCGGTATTTGCATACTCAAACCCGCGAAAACAATTCTTTAAGAAGTAGACAGGTTTTCAGACACTCTGTGAAGTTGATCGGAGAGAATAATTTCGTTATCTATTCGGTCGGTCGAAATTTCATTTGCGAAAAGCCCCGCTTTTTCGATCGCTTGCATCTCGACTTTCGTATTTGAATTTTCATCTCATAATGTCCTAAGGAATCTGTCGTGTTGAGGATACTGGGTTTCGGGGCACCCTATATATAAACAAACGGCGCTGTTCTCCCTGGCAAATCCGATCGACGATTGCCCTGAATATTTATGCTCTCGTGCCAGCGGCCACAATGAAATATTAACTTTTTTCATTATGTATTACCTCGAACGTGCCGCTCACGCGCGACGTGGCGATTATTTATAGCACGCGAAAGTAGCATAATGTACCGAAAGTCAGCTCCGCACAGAGTCCCGTGAATAGGAGGCCGAGCCGAACAGAGTAGGCTGTGGATAATTGCCCTGCCACGCCGAGAGGTTTTGTTTCTTTTCGCGCGGCTCGCTCGTAAAAATACGAGACCTGAAAGGCCTCAACTTTTATACGTCTCCGCGCGCGTCTATTCTACCCCGTAAAACGCACGAGTACCGTGCCGTGAGCGCGGTCTTCGTACACTCGCTGGATCTGCCGTAGTGCACTTGTTGTAACGTGGCTTTGGGGGAAAACAACAGCGAATATTACTTATTTAGACGTTTAACAGTCGAGCGATTCGCCCCGCGTTCAGTTCGCGTAATTCAATCGATTCGATTTGTAGCCGGCGATTTTATCCTCGCTGTCTTCGTTCTATTTTCGGAGGACGTACACATATTAGGACACGTATGATTAATGCGCCGATTACATCGGCGAAGAATAATATCCCGTACGTTCTACGTGACGCACCGAAGAGTACGCGACATATGCATCCCAACTGAGGGTGCAGTTATCCCCGACGATTAGCAATATAAACGCGGGGCAAGCGGGATTCCGGCTAAACACTCGACAGGTTACGTGCGCTGTAGAAATATTTGTACCGAGGGACGCGCTATTTACTTATCATCGAGATGCAAGTTGGGAAGATTTACAGGGTCGCGGTGTAAGCCACGACGCACGTGGATCGGACGAGAGGGATAGGCGGAAGCGTGCGGCGCCGATGATTTATGATGAGTAACCACCTTATACCATAGAGACCGTGTATGTTCCTATCACCCTGTATTAATCTACCAACCAGGCAACCAGAGCCAGTAAGAAGTGCTCGTTTTTCAAAGTGAAATCGAATAAAATACTTAGCAATTTATCGTTGACAAAATAGCTGTGCGATCTTCAGGTAGAAGTCCCGATGATTTTTGGAGATTTTTCCGAGCAGTTCAAGAGGAGAAAAATCGAGGAAGACGCGAGTAATCCTGGTTGCCACTCGAAAGGTTAATATTTTCAACATTTGAAAGCTATGTCTCTTATATGTATACGCACTCTGTATACACTGTTAACTATGTATCGCCAAAGTTGCAGGTGTCCTTTTGAAATCAAAACCCTACGTATATTTCGAATTTACAACCTCGTAATGCCCCTCGTAATTACGTAGGGTTTTTATTTCAAAGAGGTACCTGGAATGCACGGTCGGCGGATCAAGGATTGCGACGCTATTTTCGGCGAGTTTCGCAACACATCCCGCGTCCAAATAGGAGAAATAATTTTTCAGTAATTCTCAGGAAATACATTCTCCTAGTGAACATGAGATGTGTTGCGAAACGCAAGCGTTTGCAACCTTTAATCTGCCGACTGTGTATGTGTGTATATAAGAGAATCGATTTATAAGTGCACGTCGGAATAAAGATTACCGTAGACTAGAACGAAACAATCTCCCCGGCGGCCGCGAATGACGCGGTCGAGGCTGCAATTCCGTCCATGCGAATTGATTACCGCGGAGCGAAGATCGCGCTCTCCTCGGAGACGACGCTTGGCGCTGGTCGACGCCGGTAAATCTAGCCGTAAACCGAGGAAAGGTACGGGCAAGGGCGGCGCGTTGGATGCTGCTGAACACACGCGCGCACAGAGGTGTGTATCGGCGGCGAGCCTGCGCGCAATCGGGGGCGAAGGGGCAGCTTTAGCAGAGTCGCCCCCACGGTATCCAGGACGACGGCACGCAACGCCGCCCACAACCCCCGGGCTGTCTTGTCCGATGTGTTTGCTCGATGATTTTATACCAATTACGGCCTATCCCCGTGCCATTGCCTACACTACTGGCGTATCTCTACCGGCGGCGCCGCTGCCGCCATCGCCGTATTCGCGTGATTCCGGCATTTCCGCAACGGAAGCGACAGCCAAGTACCGCGAGTAAGACTGCGAGCGAAGGACCTCCCCAGATATCGATACAATCGACATCGGCATTGCTATCGGTGAGAACCAGCCGGGTATCGACGCTATATACGCTCTTGAAATGTCAGTATCGAGGGGTAATCTATTTTCCGCTATGTATTGCGAGCTTTAAACAATATTAAAGCACCTGTTGTACTTTGAATTCAGAGTTGGCACTAACTATAATATTCATATGAAAATCGTGTGATATTTATTAAGCGTGTTGACATTTACTTGAAATTTATTAAACTTTATAGCGGGCAATTCTTTCGCGATGTTTTACTAAAATACCGTCAACTTCCCGTCGACAATCACAATTGGGCAGCATAAAAATTTAACCCTTTGCACTCCGCTGTCGCCGTAGCGGCGACATGGTTGTTTTGCTGCCTCGACACTTTAAGAAATTTTAAGTCCTAAAATTTATGTTTTTCTTTTATAATATAAATTAGAATATGTTTTGTTATAAAATAGCTAAGAAATAAAAATTTTGTTTTATTGAAACGACTCTATTTTTCTTCTACATCATAGGTATGTACTTGGAACTAATAGCCTCTATGCATTACTAGGCTGGAGTGCAAAGGGTTAATCTTTCCCTCTCTTTCTCTCTCCTTCTGTTTTCCTTAATTAATGAGACCAAATGCATAGGATAAAATGTGCTTAAATTAATATCACTGCTGAAAGATACTCAATATAAAAAAAGTAATGTGTGTTTGATGCTTGTACTGGAAAATAATCAACTATTTATTGTGATTCTCTTTCTCTCTGTACCTATGAATATACATATCTGCAAATGAAACATTTTTTTATATTTGTATTTTAATTTATAATTCACATATACATGTTATTCTGTTACAAGTTAAAATTTGTAGAGTGATTCCTTTGGTCGGCAATTGACTTGATTAAATTCAATTCGCTTTTAGGAGTATTTCTCAGCATGCATTTCTATATTATCTCTATGCTATCGTATAATAAATAACGTAAACACTGAATTCATAAAAATCCACGCGTCGATCATCAATGTTCCTCGTGCGATATAAATAATTAGTTATTTTTCAGTAGATGTGCCATCGATTGACTTAAAGCGGGATTATCTTTGGTATCGCACATTATTATAATTATGTTATATAATTATCTATATGTTGGTCACATCAATCTGCGAGAATAAAAATATTATCGCGTGTCAAATCTATCGAAGACTAAACGGGCCGAGTTTAATTTCATCTTTTATTCATTGAAAAATACTGTCGGTATTAGGCACAATAAATGCGTAAAGGATTCTTCGGAGGGGCTCTTAAATCTTTTCCAGTCTTGCAAACAGTGCTGTAACTTCGGAGCACCGTGTGTAATTTCGCTGCGACGCAAAAGTATATACAGTGACATCTATACAATCTTTCCCGGTAAACGTGTAGCCGTATCGACGATTCGAGTGGTCGATAAGGTAAGTAGGTAATCAAAATTGTAAACACAATATTAATGACATTCGGCCAAAAAAATAATCGTATTTATGCGTAAGTCGCCAACGAGATTTTCTTCGCAGTGCTTCACTATTAATTTCCGTTTCGATATTTGAAGATGTTGCGCGTGAATAAAAATATAAACGCAACTAAAAATTGACTTTATACAATCGCACCTTGACTTTAATTAAATTTTAACTCTTTACAAATCGCTTTGTATGTCGCAGCCAAGTATCGCGGGCGTGGAAATTTTCGGCATATCGAGAATTATTTTTACGAGAGCCAGAATCGCGACAAAATCGATTTTTCTTCTAATACAGTTATTCTAGTTTTAATAAAAAAAAAAAAAAGAAAAAAAAACGACTTCGATCATTAGTCTTTCAATAAGAAAAATTAAGCTCGCACATTTGGTATTATTTCGTAATAAATACACAACGAAAACCTATAGACGTTAAGGGATAAATATACTTAATAACACTAATAACAATTATCATAACGATTTAAGTTAAATTACCTAATCTCTATTCGATTTGATCAGTGTTTGATCAATTGGCATGAGTAAACGCGCCAGTGACTCGATCGCTTGTTACAGGGTGTAGACGCGTCAATTTGATCGATGAGTTAGAATTTCGATCGAGCCTCGTGGTAAGTCCCATATTGGATGGAATTCTTGTTCCTGACCAATTCCTCGTCGAAATTATCGGTCCCGCTGTACATAGAAAAGCCACGGCGAGACAGCAATTCTCCTGGCACGATCGTGGGATTGGTGTAACAAAAGTCCGCCATCATGTTTGTCTGCCTGTTTAGTTGATTGGACCTAAATCAATTTTCAGTTTCAACCTCAGCGATCGATCTTGTATCTCTTGAAGAGAGGAAAGAGAATGCGAACGGGATTCGGTGGAGGCGGAAGTGTGTTTCGTGGATATTCGTGGATCGCAGACGATACTGAAACCATGCCGTTATTAATAAGCGAAGAAGTCACTAAACGATACATCAAAACCAATCGAGAAGAATCCGGATTTTCCCAGGTTTCGTGACAAAGCGAAAAAAAAAGAATCCGCGCGGAGATATCTTCGAAAGATTACGGGAAAACTAATTGGCACGAACGAGAGAAAACGAGAGATCGAGGGAAAAATCGACAGACGAGCGAATAAATCGCTACAGATTACAGATTTATACGGAAATTTGAAATTACTTATGACTAGAATCAAGGCGACTTCTTGTCGTCCAATGTTTTACATTCTTTCGAACGAGATAAGCTAAATGATCGCATCATGAGCAATAAAGATACGCTATCAACGATTCCGTCGTCGGCTAAATGAGTCACAAATGAAAGTATGTTCTCATTCTCACGATAGAAAAGCACGAAAATTCCGGTCAATGTTCAAATCTTAGTCATCCTTTTGATATCCCTTCGCCTTTGCAGGTGTAGCCGAAGCCCAAACAATCGGATAATCAGAACTCACAGCGAAATGTCGAGCAGTTGCATCTAACGCGTTGATTTTCACAAATAACAACAATCTATGGTCAATTATGATTGAAATTAAATATATTTAATTGTACTAAACAACCAATACTGAAAATCATATCTCGATTATTTGATATTGATCGATTCTTCGTCAAAAACACTCATGTTTCACCGAATAGATTCCGCCACAAAAACTGAATAATCTTTTTTCCAAGGAACAAAGTAGTTTTACTAGAAAGATACGCCAAAATTACGCGAGAACACACAAGAGCTATTTACTACCAGAAAACATTTATCTTACGAAAACAGTTCCGCGACGTTGAGGCTTCTAAAATACGACATTTCACACGCGATAACTCAGTGAAATACGTTGCTGACGTTTCGATCGGGCAATAATATATATTTAGCTACGGTACGATTTAGCTGCGGAAATTTTGAAACGCGTTACGCGAGTGCGGAGACGCGCGGAGTATTCTCGACTGTCGAACGCGCGCTTTCACCGAGGCGGAATATCCTTTGAGAATTGTTTAAATGTAAATTTAATCGTTCCGACCGATTTGCGTGTCCGTAACGATCATTCATCGTGTTCTCACTCCGCGAGAAATCAATTCGATATAATCGATATTTACTAGAGCATTCCACCACTACCGAAGCCTTCGATCGCCACTTGGACCGTCGGCCAAGCAAAGAACAAGCGATACTCACCCGTCCCGAGCTAATCGATTTACTTTCACGAATAGCACGGTCACCAAAATGAAAAGAAAGATAAGCGCGCCGACAGCGACACCGCACGCAATGTAAAAATATAGCGTCAATTCATCGACAGCCGCCTGGAAAGAAGAATACGAAATCACTGTTTCTTAAACAGAAAAAAAAAACGAAGAAGAAAGAAGCGTTAAGGGGATGCCAAAGTTAATGATAAACTTGATAAGCGTCGATAACGCTATCCTCAAAATGTTATGTTACATAAACACTGATACGTGCTATTCTTTTTTTATTTTTCGTACATACAGGTCTCAAAAGCGCGATATAAATGTGAATGTGATGATTGTGCTCTGTTTTAAGTATCACATCTAACGGAAAATTATCCAAATAAAATATTTACTTAATCCAAGTAAAAATTTGCCAATGTCCGATTCCACTATCATGGTTTAAATCTAATCGAAGATTAATTCAACGGAATTGGCCAATCGCATTAATCAATTCAACTGATTCGCTACTGCGATGAGTCAAATGCGTTGAGTTGATCGTCGATTAAATATAAACCATAATGATTGAATTGGGAATGAGGAGTAGTAAAGTAATCATTTGCTTGAATCGAGCACATTTTTTTTCCGTTTATCAGGAAGATGTTTACGTTAACCGACAGCCAGATGTGTCGCTGAAATTTTTAATCTTTTTCGCCTGGACGCTAATATTCTAATCCGTTCACATATATACTTTCACTGTGTACAAGCATTTACAATTCTATGCGACCAATAAGATGTTAACTATAGAGAAAAAAAGTCAGTATTCGGTCGGTAAAGTTTTCAGCATGGCATGTTCAAGCATGGCATCTCCTTAAGTCGACGTGTTAGGAATAATCGGAATATTTCTCATTCGAGAGATACTACGAGAGCAAAAACTATGCGAGTCACCGTTAATTACGCCTATTTATCCACCTATAACGCGCTACGTATTACGCACGACCGATATCCGTTTCCTCGAAGGATTTCGCAAAAGTACGCTCACAACTCCGACGTCCAACGTTATCCACAGTCGCTACAGCGACAAGAATGAAACGCACACACCCTCTACTTACAACGCGAATGATTCTCCAGTGAGAATAAGAATTTATCTCATGAATATCTATCTATCACGATTGATCGTTTGCACCATCCGGCCTTGCATGCGCATAGCTGCATCTCTAATAATGAGGTCTGCGAACGGACGCGATCGATTACAAACGCCGTAATGTACTGAAATCTGCAAACACCTCCGTCTCTAATTCTCTCGGAGAGGAAACGAGGAAGCAAGGTGAAAAAAGAAAAAAAAACTATTACGCGATCGCTACCGTAAACGTCCGTGTTCCTTTTAGCGAGCTTTGAACTTCCCTTCTCAAATACCGTTCTTATCGAAGCAACTCCGAAGATTAATCTACAAGTACGCCCTTGTTCCTTGCGGAATCATACACCTACCGTCCATTAAAGGAATATTTACTCACCGATATGGAATTATTGACGCTCTCTAATCGAGATAATACAGCGGCTTTGAGCATTCTGATTCGAGCAAAGGTACATCCGATCCCGATACGCGGTCGGACTTGTTTTAAGCTAAGCTCCGCGTAAATTACTCACCGTAAACACCCACCGGTGTAAGGTACATCGCGATGGCAAAACATTCCGATCGATCGAAATTAACGCGAGATTAAATGCTCATCAAGACTCCATGGCAGGAGCCAGACTGAAGTTGGAAACTCACGTCAGAGAGACACGCCGAATAACACACGGCTTTGCCGTAGAGGCTGCGTCGAAGGCGTGATTCTTTCCTCAAGAATGTCGCGTAAACGAGCCACGACAAAGTAAGCCGTGGCCACACTCGAGTTAATTCCAAATGTTCACAGAGGCAGAGACACGACTGGCGATTTCGCCGATTTTCCGAGAGGGAAAGCACACCGCGCGCGCTAGACTCCGTACAGGCGCTTATATTCACGATTCACGAATTCGGTCAAGGATCGTCCGATCGAGAGAGACACGTAAACACCGAAAGTGGGAGAAACTATTATGTACTTACCATCGTGAGTATATATCGAGCAGTAGAATCCGCGAACACACACCTCGCACGCGCGAGCAAGCCGTCCGTGTAAGATGTCGCGCGATCTTGCTCGAGATATCAAGATATCAACGCGTTATCGCGATCGTCCGCGTATCTTTCGCAGCACAATGGCATCGTAGATTCCAAGGTATCCCGAGCACTCCTCATGAACAGCTCTATTCACCGGACATTCCCACGTGAAAAAAACGAGTCGACTTCGACCCGTGAGGAATTCACGACGATCCGTTCATTCACGACGAATGATGATCGAGGAAATCGTGATCGAGGTGTCCCGAGAAAGAGAGGGAATGGAGTGAGCGAGTGAGTGAGTGAGAGAGAGGGAAGTGGAGGGAGATTCGGGAGTTTTTCGTTATCGGCGCGATTAACGATACAAAGTGGCGGTGCGTTCGCAGCAGGTGCGGAAAAGCCGGCTAGTCAAACGAGTACTAAGCGACGTCGTCGAGAGCGTGGTAAAGTAAAGCGATGTAACAGTGCCAGCTAAGCAATGCTGGACGCTGATAAACCCCTCCAGAGCACATCGGTGTGCGGCGCGGGGATGCGTGTACACGATAGGTGCTACCACTTGCGTTGCAATAGCGCGGCTCACCTCCGCGCTCACCTGCGAGACATACGTCTTCGCGCGATGTCACGTCGCGACGAATAATTCGGTCGCGAGTTTGTTCATCGACATTTTCATCCACAACTCGCTAATGCGATTTCCACGAGTCGTCGGTGTTGCGCAACAATATTGTAAATGCATCGCTGCAACGTTTCTCTAATTACTGTCTATAAGGAGATTTGACTGTTAAGGGAATATCGTTGAAAAGGGGAGAAAGTAAATCGATGATACTGCAACGTGTTAAATTCTTTATATGGCTTGGTGTATTTGATATGCATTGATATAGAATATCGACGTACTTTTACTTATTTTGATTCATTTCGCTTAAGTATTTAAGGCTCCTGAGTAGTCGCTGTGACTGTCCTTGTTTAATGACGTCAGAAGAGAGAAAACGCATGCCAAGATTTCTCGCGATATACTTTTAACTCGGGAATAATCACTTGATTTCTTTTTACGTAAACGAATACTTGATGTGCTTAGATATTTTTTTGGTTTCTCCTCACTTTTCTTTTCTAAAGTAGTAAGTAAATCTATATTTATAATATCCTTAAATAATAATAACTTAATACAGCAATCGATAATATGCTATATTTTGTTAATAATAGCGACTTTTAATTAGATTCTAAATGACCTCAGGTGACTATTCCCGGGTTAAATAAAAAGATATACCTACAAAATGACATTTGTAATTGATTCAGCATACTTGTAAAATTGTCCGAATAATTTCCTTTTACTGGAACAATTAGTAAATAGTCTAAAATTAACACTGACAAAATTACGAGTAAGTAGATTAAAAAGGAAGATACGTAGGGAAAAAAGGAAGGTATGTAAAGTTAATTTTGCGACTATTTATTGATTGCTCGAGTAAAAGGAAAGTACTCGGACAATTTTACAAGTGTGCTGAATCGATCACAAATATTTTGTATATCCTGTTACTTGAATATATAACGCAATAATTGACAAATTCCTGCGTTTTTTCGCTTCTGACGTCATTAAACAAGGACAGTCACAGCGACTACCCAGTAGTCTTAAAAAAGTGTCGCTTAAAATAAGCTTAAAGAGAAAAATATACGTACACTACGATCATTACTATTATTTAAATCTTATCTGGAAATTAAATAGTTTTATGATACATTCTTTACACGCCAGACATTATAGACGATAATATGTGGTGTATATTATCGATTACAAAATCGAATTGCTATTGAGTTGTGGGAAATATCGTCGGCGTTTTGCATAATAATAGGCTGTCTATCGACTCGTAAATATGGAAACGTAGAAAACAAACGCACGTGGGGCTTGCGTAGAAGTTTTATTCGAACTTTTCTACTCATTCGCAATAACTCAGTAACAGTGTAAAACCACTCTCATTACTTATTCTTCCATTATAAAAACTTCAACATTAACTTGAAAACATGATTATTTTTACTAATTAAGTCAAATATTGACTGTGATGTGTCATCCTTAAAGCTTGTTTCAGTTACTTTTAGTCATATATAATTAAAAAAATGATATGTAACAAAGATATGTAACAAAGACTTGATAGTTTATACATTGATACTTTGGATGTCCACTCAATCGGGGACATTCAGTATATAATATATAAATTAGAAAATAAATATCACACATCAATGAGAGAAACATTGCTGTCACTCTTCTCTGTAAAAGTATGCAGACTCAAGAGCCAATATAATAGGTAAGGAAGGGACATGCTAAGACTCACGTATAAGTAGTAAGGAATTGGACGGGTGGATCCAAAGGGACAGAACCACAAACCTCTTCTGGTGCCATCTCGTATATGATGACTCAAGAAGGCAGCCAACATTATCCAGGAAGCCTGCTGGAACTCTGGAGAGTGGAATATACTGGAAAGTAGGATAAAAAGTATCCACAGGACGATAGGTACTGTAGTACAATGTAGGAATGGCCGTTTGTCCAAATGCGTAGCATCCTAGAAGAAATATGGCAATATCAGAGTTTAAAAAAATGATATATATATATAATGTTTCGGACACACATATATATATACACACATGTACTAATATACATGTATGTACCCACATAATCTATATTTAAAAATTACTGCTCGGAAAAATTCTTCACAGCTATTCACACTACTTATTGACTTCCCTCCCAATATTAATCTCTCAATCAGAATATCGTTATCGAATTTAAAAAGTATTTTCCCCATACTGCGGAGCTAACTCGCGTTCGTTACTTACATGAATATGCCAACTGTGCGCAGCGATGAAGTGATCCAGATCGATGAAAGATGCTAGCAGGAAGCAAGAAAATATAGCATTCAGGCTGCGCATGATGGGTTTTCGCGACAGGACGACAATCAGCGTCCACGTAAGACCGCCCACCGTCGCGTGCGTTGCATTGTCAAATACCGCGCGTTCCGGCGCGCTTTTGCCGTACTTGAGACCGAGGTCGCCCAGCATCGAGCAGGCGCCGATCGCGCACGTCAAAAACGCGCGTAACCAAACTTCACGTTCGCAGCACAACATCGCGCGAGCTTCTCCTCCCCGAAATTGTCGGTGATAACGATCGCGGTGCCGATACTGCGCGATCGTTTTTAAAGCCCGTGGATTGTAAATTAAACGCTACTACCGATATTCCGCCATCTTGACTATGCTTGGTACGCGCGCAGTGAGATGAGCTGATGCGTAACGCGCGGGACGAGTAGTGGCGTTTGAATTTGAAATTGAAGTGCTTCGTCTCGGCTAATTCGAATTTTACTCCGCAAATAGAGAAACATAAAACTATAATGTTATTAATATTTTTAATATTTTAATATTTAATTATAAAACTACAATATATAATATGAGATAATTTATTTTTCGTGGACGAGTTCTCCTCATTAGACCGTCGGCTGTGTTCCGATATTCGACAGCGACTACGTGGTCTGTTCTTTATTGCTGCACTGCTGAACTGGTGCGACAAATTGAAGTGAGAAAACATCTACTTGTTTCATTTTAACTTATTGCACTGGTTCGGCAGTGCAGCTATAAAGAACAAATCAACTACGTATTGTACTTAGAACAGGCCTAAGATTGATATACGACATTACAACGAACATTATCTAATATGCTGATTGGCTGTTGGATAGAGAATTTCCAGGGTCTCTAGTGTTTCTCTAGATACCCTAGAAATTCTTGATCTGATCGCCAATTGGCACATCCGACAAACTGGTCACACAATGCAAGTAATACCAGCCTAATGACTTTCGCAAACAGCTCGATATCCAATGAGCGGGCAGCTCTTCTGGAAAAGCAATACACTCATTGGATACTGCGTCACGTATTGCGCTGGTATGCCATACGGCCACATCGCTGTGGGAAACCTTCAATTCCATGTTGCTATTGGCTACGTTCGGCGGAGAAAGCAGCTTTGCACTGTTATAAAATTTGTGAATCTGATTGGTGTATGCTCTTAGATTCGACCAAGATTCAGAGCATACGCCAATCGGATTCACGAATTTTACACAACTGTTTGCAAAGCTGTTTTCTCTGCTGAACGCTGCCATTAGTTGTCTGATCGCACAGTAAGATCCTTGAACAGGTGAAGTGAGAGGAATTTCTCAAAATTGATTCTTTCGAACGTAGAGCAAACGGCATCGTCCTCGGAAATCAAACGAAAGGACCATCACGAGAAGTGCAATACATATAGTTATCTTTTATTTCTAGAATTTGGCTTCGATTTAAGAGCGTGAAAATAAAAAGTGAGCGTTATTTTGTGAAAAATCTTCCTCGACTTAAACCTTGGAAGAACTTTTTACTCAGGACAAATCTGACTGAAAGAATAGACAAGACACGATCAAAATGGTAATTATTTAATTAATTGATCGATTTAAGTGCAATTTTTAGAAACTAGCTCAGTTCGACTCGTGGCTTCTTTCGACGCAGATGGAATCGAACATCGTTTATGCGTCGATGTTTTGTTTATGAAATCGATTGTCTTTTTGTCCAAATTGTAGCTTATTTATATGTTAGTTATATGTCAAGATTAACACATCTATTATCTGGCAGATTCATGAAAGTGTTGAGAACACGCGAATTTTGCTTCTTCGATACGATAGAATTATCGGAAATGTCAAGGGTAATTGATGATAACTTTTTGTACAATCGTATTTCGCCGTTCCTCAACAAAGATCAAAAGTGCTTTTTACTAATTTTTTCTATGCAACTAAAATAGAAATTGAAAGAATAATAACAGAATTGTTTGTCTTGCGAATGGTATCATAACTGGTTCTGTATCTTGTACGGTTTTATTCTGTCACACTGGTTTCTCACAGTTACTTATAATAATAAATAATGAAATATTTATCTGTGCTTACAGCCAATTGACATCAAACGTGAGGAGTTTCGCAAATATTTAGAGAGATCCGGTGTCATGGAAGGCTTAACAAAGGTGCTGGTAATGCTTTACGAGGAGCCAGAAAAGCCTGCTGATGCTCTAGAGTAAGTATCCTTTTCTTATTATTAATAAAAAAAATCTAGTTGTTCAATATTATATAGACTATCAATTTGTAAAAAAAATATTACCACACTTTGAATTATTTTTATCTTAACTATTTAATAGTAAAGTTGAAGTTAGATCTGATTCTGTGTTGTTTTGTTAATTTTTCATCTAATTAATGTACGAAAGATATAAAAGAAGTAAATAATAACATGAAACTTTTTCCTCTGTTTATTTATAGATGAAAAAAATACAATAAACTTTACTAACTGACTTTAAGTAATTGCAGTAAAATATTAAAAAATATTTTGAGATGTTCTGAAAACCCATCTTGTTATTAGATGTTTAACGAATCAATTTTAACCCTTATCGGACGCTAGCTTTTTATGCGTGATTCTCACTAGGTTGTAGCTGGTTTCGGTAAACATGCGAACTTGTCACCTCCTACGTGACATACGACCGCAGCGACAAAGTATTGTTGTCATGTGAGAGGTGACTTACGACCGACAAGGGTTAATTATTTATACTTTCATATGGATGAGAATTAACAGTTGTTTTCCAATTGCATATTTTTTAATGTGTTGATTATCAGAAAAGTGAATTATATTTTTTATCTATATCACAGATATGTGCGTAAACATGTAGGAGGTATCATGGAAGATACTTCAGAGGTTGATCTTTTAAAGAAAGAATTGGACGAAGCTAAAGCTAAAATCGCAGAATTAAAATCAAAATTGATAAAGTATGAAACAGAGGAAACCACAACAGAGTAAGCAAGATGGATGTCACATGATCAACCATAGTTCATGCTAGTCTCAGCTATACTGATTTTTAAAAAAAATCAGCCTGACAATGTGCCTTATTATAATGAAAAACGTTTAAGAAGGTTAGAATATAAGACAAATTACCAAACATTTGTGTAATCATTCCATTCACTATATACACACATACACACATATTCACACACACATATACACAGATTTGTTTATTCACATTTTCCATTTAAGAGATAAGCTTTAGTCCTTAGTCTTCTTAGAAAATTGTTCTGTAAAGCGAAATTTATTGTATAAGATCTACTTAATACACACTTCTGTATTGTTTGTACAGAGTAGAGATCTCAAAGTTCAAATAAATACTTCTTTTACGTTTATTATAATATTTAGATATATTTTTAATAAGTATCTTTATCATTACATTTAATAATGTTCGTATCTTAAGCGTCGAGACATTTCCTTTTTACACATTCAATACATGCAGATAAAATGTAAATAAGATCAACATATAAAGGACAATAGGTATTGTAAACTTAACATTAATATTCAAAATTACAAAAAGCCTGTTTAGAAATTCAAATGTATTTGTAATAACAATGTACATAAATACTTTATCGACGTGTCAAATTTATAATCAAATAAGTTCCCAAGTCTTTTATTACAGCAATTTTAATGGTGTTTTATATCCAGAAGCTTTTTTGTATTGTAAACTTTATTAATGTATTGTAAGTACCCTGAAATATGCAATAGTGTTATTAAAATTAATATATCACATTGAATTATACGGTGCAATATTTGGTTAAATTGATCGAGGGAAATACCTCTTGGGTTTTAGGCGAATTTCATGTGAGATTAAAATGAATGACTTCTTCATGTTGGTTTAGCTGCTTGTCTGCGCTTCACTTCCCAGTTGTAAATACGTGCCATGTTTACTTCCATGGTGGTAAATTGATCTCGAACAAAGTCCAGATCGTGCTCTACATATCCTAAATTCCTCTTTGCTGCTTCAATATTCTTGGTCAGCATTTCTTGCGCATCATCTAAGGTATATTCTAGCATCACATTAGCACCCAGCCATAAACATACTTTATCTGTAGGTGGTATGATTGCTTTCGCATAAACTTGTTCAGACAGTAGAAACTGCGTTTCCAAATTATGACTATTGTTCTTCTCAATTTGTAACTTCTCAATCATTTCTAAGGACCTTTCTAAATCTGGTATCTGTGCCTTCAACCGTCTTCTCTTATTGGCCAGATTATACTCCATAAATTTATACTTTCCATGATTTTCGTCAAACTTCCTGAGTACTTTATCGACAGATTCATTTTCTGGTTTTGCCATAAAAGCTTCCACATCATCCTAAAATAATGTAATATCCATTAACATTAATGATTATAGTTTAATAAAACAAAATTATCTTCATTTTAATAAAACAAAAAGAATAACATTTAATAGATAATTGTACAGAATGACATAATAAAGACGGATATAATAAAATGGTAATACATAGAGCCATTAAATCATAAAATATTTCTAATTGTAGGCAGAGAATTGAAAAAATGAATTATGCTTTTTTCTGAGTACCATATAAGGTTTGAGTATTGGTTGAAATCTTGACTGATCAATACATATATATATATGTGTGTGTGTGTGTGTCGCGTGCGCGCGCGTGTGTGCGTGGTGAAGACTAGTTTTAACTAAAAAGGGACAAAAGATAAGAAAACGCGCTTCCTGATATTTTCTTATTAAAATTGAGATACGTATTTTATATCGCACGTGTAGAAATATCAAACGAGAGATGTGAAGGTTCGTTATAGCACGGTTGGAGTAAATTGGGTCAATTATTGATTTGCGTAATAATTTCGCTTTTTAAAACGTACCCGGTGTATAGATTATATGTTAATAAGTTACACTTACTACAAAATCGGCTTCTGGTATGCCAGCATATGATTTTTTATCTTTACCCAGCTCAACTTCTACTTTATTGTCACCGTCTTCCATCTTGAATCTCTTGCACACTCTGTAGTACCGCAGCGCACCTAGACTCTACGGCTAGTATATCACTTGCCGCACTACCAGTTCGTTGAGCGTGCCGATTGGTCATCACATAGGGAATTTATAAAATCACCGAAGAAAGTTTTTGGTTTTCCAAAAATTATTATTCGATAGCTATTCTGATAGCCTTGCAAATGAAATACTAGCCTACTAATATTAGAACGAGAAATGTCCAGTAAAAAATAACTTTATATCACTCTAAAGTCGGGATTCATAATCGGATCTTTTATATAAGACTATCTGAAGATTCATCTTCAGATGCAGTTACGGTTCATTTTATTAGCTACGAAGCACCTAAAGTTGAACTTAAAAGATGGTCTTAAATATAAGATCTGAATAAAAGATCTAAATATAATACCGGCCTAAGATTTCGATTTATATCGATTTATATGTTTATAAAAATGTTGGCGTTTTGATAGAGATTTTGGAACTAATCGATTCGCCGGATTCGTTCGAGCTATTGATGTGGAGCTGTCGGCGCCACAATACTAGTTTGTAGCATATAGTTGCGAGATAAATCACCGGAAAACACACGTAAATATAAAACTATTAATAATAAATGTAAATATATTTTATCAAAAGATACGATATGCCGTATCGCATTGCGTCATTCGCTATATATACTTTGTATATACTTTTGTGTTCGAGCGAAACACGGTTTAAAAAAAGATAAAATTCTTTGGTAATTCGGTGTTAATTTGACAATATTATTATTCAAATATGCGTGTGTGTATATATATGTATCAGATAACACATTGTAGTTTTATATACGTTCTTTAAACGCACGTAACGTTTCATAAACGTATTATCATGTTTAAAGAATATATATGAAAGTAACTGTGCTACCTGGGATATTTACAGCACAATAATAATCACGTCTTTCTGAAAAACCGCTTTTCTTTACTATTCGATCTAAATAATGTCTCCACTCGCACCTTACACGAGCCGTTTGCACATGAATGGCTCAACGGACATCGCATTTATCATTCGTTCAGGGTGCATTCTTCCTCTTTGATACACTTTATTGGCCTAATAGACCCGAATTATTGGTATAAATCGCGTAAAACAGAGTGGATCCGGGTTAGTTCCGTAGAGACCACTCTTACCTGGAAACCTTTTATTCCACAATTGCCTCGCATGCAAAACAAACGTCGACCGTCGCTCAGACCGCGTTGTGTAGCCAAACTTCTCGCTATTAGTATACCGATAACTCTGTTGTGCTTTCTATTAAACCAAATCTCCAAAGGAAAAAGAGAATTTTATATCAAACACGAGTATTATAAATTATAATGTATATGTCTGACATACGAGTTTATTTTATTCTAAATAGCCAACGGGGATTTGATTTTATCGTGTCAGTCGTTTAAAACCGCTCTTCCGTTTGTCGTGCATAGTGGTGAACATCGCGTGAAAATTCCCATTTTTATCGTCCTGAAAGATACATTCGCAAAAACGAGACACAGTCGGATGAGGAGGAGGAAGGATCAACTGATCGCTGTTTGGAAAGGTCAGAGAAGCGCGGATCGGGAACGGAGATCGGCGAATTAGCGTTTCGGGGGCGCGACGCACGTACTGGCGAATCCAGAGCGCGCGGGCGCGTTATGAAACGATAGTGATCCGTGGTATGCTCAGTTAGAACCTCAATGGCGGTTACAGGTTACCTAGGGCTTCCTGCGGAAATGGCCAATATACACCTCCGACCTCCAACTCGCTCAGCCGCGAGCGTTCGCGCTCGCGAGAGCGGGCGCGCGCGCGCGCTCGGATCGCTCCTCTCGATTTATGTCGTATACCATACCCCGTCGACAGGCTCGACACGCTCGACACTCGTTACGGCTCATCATCGTGATCTATGCGCCTACAACAAACGTTACATCCTTAATCCGTCCTAGTTGGTCGATCGTATGCGCGTGTCGCGCGATAAAAAATCTAACATCCTTATCACGGCAGTCCCGTCGCGTTTCCTCCACGGAGGAACTTTCTCCGCCGCGTACGTATGCAATTTGGTAGATTAGCCGTAATCATTCGCTCCCGACATTTTCATTCCATTATTGTCCGTGTAAATAGCAGTATTTCTGTCTGCATCACGACGGCTACGTGACGTATCCAGACGAAGAATTCGCACATGTCCCGCGGGGTTTAGCAGTGACCGAGACATTAAGACGTTAATATAGATGTAAGTAGGAATTTGACGTGCCAAACCCGCCGGGGTTTCTCTTTATCGCAACGATTGGCCGTGCGAGTTCTAATTTGGACATTTTCCGTCCTATTTTGTGTCAGCATAAATATATAAATATAATTATAGACACATACGCACGCATGTGCGTGCACATTCTTCGAGAGAAAAGATCGAATTTATTATTATTATATTAATTTCATATATAATTATAATTCGATATTAATTATAATTCGATATAAATTATACAATCGCAGTCGAGAACTCAACGCGCTCGAGACGCGATGTATTTCCAGTGCGTGATTTTAGCTTTTGGCGCCTTTGCGAAGGAGAAGAAAGCTCGAGGTAATATATTGGTGCCGATCGGATAGATATTCACTTTCGAGGAAGAATGGCTTTTACGGGTCACAGCGCGCGCGTGCGCGCGAAGAAAGGAACAAAACGTAACTGACAATGACACCACAAATACCGGCCGACCCCCGCAGATTTAATCTGTCGAAATGAATCATCATTTTAATGAGTTCACAGCTAACAAATGTGTTTACGAGAATAACAAAATCAACAAAAGGTCCGTGAATTCGGGAGCGATTTTAATTCGAGTCCTTGATAGTAACGTCTCATCTTTCGAGTGCGCCTTAGATAAGTTCGCGGTGAATTGTCATTTTATGCCGAAGGAAGGAAAGAAAAACGCGGGTGAAATTGATCGTCGGTGCAAAGACAGGCTTCTATTATTTCCTACAGTTTTCCTGAATGTCAGTAGTGGGGCTTAATTTCTAGGAACGTCAGTCCTCAAACATGAAAAAATCATGATTTCCAGGGAAATACATAATGACTTTCACAAAATGATCTCTAGGTATATTTTGGTGGAGCAAGTATATAGCATTTGCGTCGATTTGCGTAGAATTGAATCTTACACCTTTGTTTTGGTGCTTCGCCTCCGTGAATTTCGCCCCGCTGAACTGTGCGACCCGAGTGCGACCGTTACACTTGTCAAGATCTCTCCGAAGACAGCCGGTCGGCCGTCTTGCGGCGTGTCAGAGCGGCACGTGCGAACGAATGAATGAAAGTTTGCAGGGATAGTAAGAACGGGTCAATCTACCAATTGACCAGTCGGTCGGTACCGCACAAACGCTCCACCCTCGCCCGTTTGCAAGCATGCAACCAGGCGTGCTCCCGGTGTACTTTCGCCGAGGCGAATTGGCCAAACGGAGTGCAGCAGATAAGGGTGCTCGTGCTCGTGGTAGTGGGGGTGGTTGACTCTAGTGGCCATACAGTCAGTTGCTCTTATGCTCGCCAGCAACGAACAGCGACCGCGCCGCGCAGTTCGGCATCGCCCGTGTGTGTGTGTGTATGTGCCCGGAACATCGAGGATTGTGACTCTGGGGATTGCATATTTCAGTGCGGGTCCGATTAATAATCCATCCGGGATCGCGAGTGACTCGACGGATCGAGGCTCCGCGAGCGGAATTTCGACGCAGCGAACCGTGACCGATCGCCAAAATCCGTTCGATCGTGGCTGTGGACTTTGCGCGCCACTGACTATCGTCGTTCGTTCCGTTTCTTATCACTTGCTGCTTGGGACGTTCGAAAATAAAACTGCGAGGAAAGAAGACCGGTCACGTGTATCTGCGCCTTCTATGCAGCTGGATGGTACGCGCGTCGTCGCTGTGCGCCCCCCCCCCCGCATCGCGAAAAACAAAGTGATTATTTATCGGGCGTTTATCGGGAGTTTTATCGTTGGATTGTGAGGGAAAATCGCGAGATTGAGCCGACTCGTGTTGCGAAACGCGCGGAGTCGCGCGTCCACTGACGAAATTGCGCCTGAAAAAGCGCGCTTCCGCGGGGAATTCAGCGCGGCATTTTTGCACGCGCGTCACGCGTCAGTTTCTCGCCGGAATGCATCGTTACTTAAACGACGTGTCACGTGACTACGAATAACGACTCATCGGGATTTCGCGAGCGGGGAGGTTCCGCCGCTCTTCTCTGGATATTTAACGGAAGTGTCCAATCTGCCCCGCGTCTCTGTTGATGCACTTGTTGATGCGGCTGCCGAGCACGCCACGTCTGCGTTTTCAAGTATCGGCCAAGGGCGATGAGGAAGTATCGGCTCGTTTAGCGCGCACGAATCACTCACGGAAGGTCAAGAGGAACGTCGAGGAGCGATGATTAGCGCTCGGGGTCGATTCGCCGGCCGAGGTTCGCGCGAAAGCTGATTCCTGCGGGCGCAGGGGAATTACCACGGGGGTACCGGCTTATTATGTTACGAACAGGATTATGCGCCTTGCTGAAGGTGTTGGTGCTGGCGGGGGTGGCGATCGCGTTCCTGCCGGAAGATGACGAGAACGTCGTTCTGGCCAGCCTCCAGGAGGAGTGCGCCTCCAAGTGCCCGGACCTGGACCTCACGCAGGTAAGAGGCCTCCCCTTCGCGTTGCTCGATTCCTCATCTCGCGATTCTTTTTCTTCAACCATCAGCTAACTTATTCATCTAGCTACTAGGAGAAGTTAACGTTACCCCAGTAAAACACAGTGACATTAAATCAATATTGTAATTTCCCGCTCGAGAATATAAGCGTAACATATGTCGCACGTAACAGTTACATCGTCGAGCGAGAAATTATAAGATTGATGTAACGTTGTTGTTAATTCGTGTTTATTACCAGTTAATAGCGACGTTATAGACAGAGATTTATCAGACACGCGCGAGATTCAATTTTTGCTAGGGATCGCCGCTCGATCGGGATAAAACGAGAAACTGCGAAAGATTCATTCATCGCGCCCAATTTCGAGAGCTACTTCGGGACAGAGAAGGGCTGCCTTTGGCGCTGACTCCGTTTTTTTTTTTTTTTCTTTCCGTCGAGTGCCGCAAGATAAAAACATCGCACTAAGTTATGGCACTTGCGTATTCCAACCGCGGGGTATCTACCTTCGCAGATAAGAGCGAACGCGTGCACGTTCTGATGGTTCGTGCTTTCTTGGTTTATGGCCGAAACGAGTCGTGCGCGGCAAACAGATTCGATTAACGAACGTGGCGATCTATTTATTTACACTTTGCTCTATATTGTACATACGGGATCGTCGCTAATGGGTAGCCCGTAACCGATAAAACGCTGTGTTACACGATTACGAGCCGATTACGACGTTTCTGGACATTATCGTGCGCTTCGTCTCGCTTATCGGTGTTATTTATGGCTATCTTTCATAGTATCTCACTGTCGTAAGACGGTTGTGTGTAACGCACGTTTATTGCTCAAGGCATGGTCATGCTGATTCGGTCGAACGTAACATGTTAATCGCTCAAGGCGCACGATAAAAATAACCGATTTAACCGTTAAATTCGACTTACGCTTAATTATTTTTCACGCGCTGTTTTCGATCACAAAAGATTACACTGCTTTTGTTTTCATTGGCCTGAGAGGGTATCGCATAAAAAATTAACACGACTGATTCCCCAGGCGTTTCGCAAAAATGAATTCCAGCAACGAGCGAGTTTCTTCCTCAAGAACACACGCACGGTGAATTTCTTCTCGAGAAAATTTCCCGACAAATTCGCCGCCTCTATCGCGAGTACCCAACATCGTCCATGCTTCGCCGCGCCGTCTGATCAATCGGCTCTCGAGACGAGTACTGTCAACGCGCGTCGCCGCGCTAATTAATAAGAAATATTTGAAGAGCGCGCGATTTGCGCGACGCGCGATCCTCGAAATTTGCCGGCGCGTCGATTTATCACTTCGGCGACCTACTTGCGCATTTCTCGCTACGCAGCGCACGTACGCGCATCCTTGCGACTGCGATTTTTCTCTCGCAACTGCTAATCTGTCGGAAGCGCTCCGCGTGTACTTGGAGTAAACGCGCTTAGATTACTTATCATTAGGATCCCGTTACTTCGATTCGCTCGCCTCCTAATAGCGCGGGAACCAATATCGCCCGACGCTTCGCGAAATTTCACAAGAGGACGAATTGTTGTTTGCGAAAAGATTTCGAAACCCTCCCGTACGACAACTTTCGATGCGCTACGCGAGAAATAGTCTTAAACTTCGGGTGCATGATTTTTTTATTTTTTTAATAAAATAACTCGAACGAATTTGAAACAGGCTTGCTATTTATTGAGATATGAGCTAAAAAATCGTACGATGCAGAACTACGTCATGATGCATTTGAGGGTTAAGTCAAGAATATTCTCATATATAAGCAAGAATGTTATGATATCCTCCGCTCATACATGTTAAGAATATTTATTCTTGATTTAAGACGAACTTTTTTCCGTGTAGACATCTTCCGGTTCGTTCGCATCTCAAAGAAAGCAGCGTAATGTCGAATCAATGCCGGAGAGGGGGGAGGGGGGGGCATCGATTTTGGCAGAAATTGTTCGCAGGCGAAGCACCGGTACTCGATTCGGCTATACCTATTATCCCCTCTGCGAGTCGAATGCTAGCGGCGGCACGAAAATGGCTGCGTGCGAGCGGCGAAGGACGTATCAATTTAAGTCCACTCTCCATCTCGACTGTACCATTCATTAATTAACTTAACTACACGACGGCGCATCATGGCAGCCCATAAGCATAGCGTCGAGGATGAAAGACGAGCACGTAATGGATACAGGGCCATCTAATCCCTTTCCTCCAGAGAAGGACGAAAATGCCATTTTTCTCGCGCGCACAGCCTTCGTCCGACTTGGATCACCGTTAACAGCACTTATCGCGCGTTACACCGCACATTGCAGTACAGTAAATCCCAAAAGTCGAGGAAATTTCTCGTTTTAAATCGATCCATCCGCGAGACACAAAGTCACGCGGTGGAACGAATAGTATTCGAAATAATTTCGCACTATTATGCGGAAAGCTTCTTCCCGACAATACCGACGCTATTGCGGCGAATCACGGCGCTATATTCCGTTCTTTCGCGAATGAATACGCGGACGTGCGGCACGCGGTTAGGCGGAAGAATTCATTTTTCCTCCAATTAGTTTTATGACAGTTGCCTGATATTATAAGTCATCGAACTCTCGCAACCCTTCCTCGCGAGCGGTTTCAATTATCCCGGTTGCCACCGCCGCCGCCGTCGACAGATAAAAGGGGCATGCTTTAGAAATCACTTGTTCGATCCCTTATCTCCGGTGCATAATTCATTTTCTTACTTTCGTTGTCTAATCTGCACCTCCCTCTTCCTCAACTTTCAAACGATCGAAGGAAACTTCTCGGAGCGGCGCGATAACAGCCCCAATTGAGTAATATCTTCTAGTATCCCGATGAGAAGAATATGAAATAATTTACGGATTCAGCAGGTCGAAATCACGGTGCCTTTTAACCCTGAAACGCTCCGTCATATTCACAGTATAACGTTCGAAATATTAGTGTTATAGAACGAAAAAAAGATCGAAGCGAGAAGAGTCGAGTCCTATCATCATATCACGCGTATAAATCAACTTGAACACTATATGTTTGTTTATTCTGCAGTCTTAAAGTTCACAGATTCTCATGTTATGTGTCAAAAATGGGTAAACTCAACATTTTGTCATTTTTTTTTCACACGGATTACACCACCTCCTATTCGTTATGAGTTCAAGCATTTAATTTTAAACGTACTTTTTGAGAAGAAAAGTACACTTGGTCGTTGTATAAATATTATATTACTCAATTTAGAGCAGTACATTAACATTGTCAATTCTCGAAGCGGAATCTTGCACCGTCGGCTAAAAATGATTTGAAAGACGGGGCCCGTCTTATTTACCAAACACACAAGTATCAGTAATATAGTTCTTATCACGTTTCAGGGTGATGCTTAGAGAATGACCTTAGACTTGCATAACAGCTAGACATTTTCAGAGCTCTTCGTCTCTCGAATGCCGGCCCTACTTCTCTAATCTCGAATCGTTACGATAGCTTTTACTTTGCGTAATAATAATTTATCGTCCTTCGACGTGATGATGGTAGTCACTTCTATCTAATTCTGGTCTAACAGTACGTTTAGGAACGAATCGCGAATATAATCCCGTTTACGTTGATTTAGCGAGCATTTTCACAGAGTCTAAATGTGTCGATACAAGAGAGGATAAAGAAGGTTAGAATAGAAAGTTCTCTGTTCACCCAGTGCCGAGATAATTAATTGATCGTTACAAGAATGGTCTTGTAAATAGAAAGCAGATACATATGTAAGGACGAATTTTTGGGATAAGCTTGAAGAGAGGATCGCTTTAATTGAACATCGGAGGAATATCGCAGTAGTTTTCCCCAGTTGTTTTAAGTATCAAGTATGAACGAGAGATATATATACCGGATTCGCGAATTCGCGGATTCTGATGTTACGTAGAATCTGCAGGATCGTCCAGTATGCAACATTATATGTGTAACCATACACAATGAACTTCCTGTCGACCACATCCTCCTACAACGTGACGCTGCAGGGAATCGCCTCACGGCGCGTCGATCGTGCGAATTTCGCTTTAATCACAGCGCAAATCTGACAAGATACGCGTGTACGCACAATACGATTTTTCAAATTCAATTTATAACTTCCATCTAGAACTTGTAATGCAGTATAGGACATCGATTGTTCAAATATTACTTGTTCGAGTGATTTGACGTATTTTTCGAGTGGAGAAAATTCCGCGGGTGATAAAATTTCCATGAAACATTCAAGTCGGAAGAATAGGACATCGGTACGACGGGACGCCTTTTCAATTTTACTAATTAAGTTCTCGCGACGAGGCCTGGAGTTGAATTAAAAACAGCCACATCAAGCAATTAACCGGCCGAAACTGTCTACTACTCGTATGTACTCGCTTTAATTGGTATGACGTCAGTCGAAAGTCGGTTAGCCGGCGCGTTTCCCAGGATTTGTTTGCGTTGAAAAATTCAACGAACAACTCGGAATATGATCTACATGTGTGTACGACTGCATGCGTTGGCGCGATTTTAGCTCTCGATTGCGAAACAGGCGGTAATAAAAACATATTCGTGACAAAAAAATATTCATTAGTCGTTACCCGAGTCACATCGATCACATGTGTCGATGCAATGAAGGAAGTGAATCAAGGAGTCTTGATGTCTTCTCAACGGCGACATTTCGAGATGTAATGCTTTATTGACTCCAAATTTTATAAGGGTTCCCTTCTACATTTATTCTCTGAGAAAAACTAATGTCTCCCGAGTTTAATGAAATAGATGCGGGTGGACCCGCATATGTATATATATATATATATATATATATATAACTGCAGCCTCGGATGCGTTGGCAGCCGGGAATGAAACGAGGAAGATTTATCTCGCACAACACACGGAACGTCATCCCTTTTCTTCCCAGAAATCTACGCGCGGGAGGGGATGCGTTGTTGTATCTTATTCAAGAGTGTCTTCGGGGTCGCGCGTTCTCGTATGCGGCAACGAAGATAGCCGCGATATACGGCAAATACGTTAAGGTCAACGATCATTTTCATTCTCACCTCGAACAGTCGGTCTGTTTTATACATACACCGTTTATTCTCTTTCCGAAACTTTACATACACCGATATGAAAGATACCTTCCCGTGTATCCTTTCACGTCTTTTCTCACTCGAAGATCGTTCTCGTACTTGAGAATCGCCGGGAGCCTTTAATATCCATCGTCCCTGCCCGGTACGATTCGATCGCTGAAATTTCGATCTCAGCCCGCTGTTCCAGCCGAGTGAACACCAGCCGGTATACACCCAACACCGTGCGACCGTGCACGTTGGAGAGACCGCAGAAAAAAACCCGATACCCTTTTCCTTAAACTTGAAACAACGAGTGCCGCGAGTGCGCGCGCGAAATAACAGCGTCCATGCAGTATTATTTTGCCGCGTATTTTGACGAATATCAGGTTCTGCGCGCGCTCTCGTCGTCGCTCCTTCAGTCTTGCACGTTTCGCACCGGTGCTGTCAATTTCGACTACCCGGATGCCCGAGTCTTTCGGTAACTGAGTATACAGCTAGTTTCAGACGTCATTTTTATCTGCTGTCGTGAGAAAAATCGATAATTTATAACGTCTGAAATTAGCACTCGATTGCCGAAAGACCCGGTTGAAATTGACAGCGCTAGTTTGCAATAATGTGGTGAAATAAAGTGAAAGATCGTGCAGCGATGCATTTATCGGTCTTAAAATTGGCGACGGAAAAAAGGAGAGAACGAGCGAAGGATTTACATGTATATATAATTGTCAAAATACGAGTGCATCCTTCGGACGTTTCTTCCTCGCTGGGATATCCATGATGAAACGAACCAGCGAATAACAAACGAATATTTCCGTGTGGTCGATTTTTTCGCGACACCCGCTATTATTTCCGTCTTCGAGATTACGTTGGTTTGGCGGGAAAAAGCAACAGTTGGCCGGCGCCGCCGAGCGTGACGGAAGGACGTGCGGAAGGACGGGCATCTATGCATCAAGCAATTACCTTAGATCGGATAAAGTTGCTCTTTAACTGCCGATTTCCCCTCTCTTTTTTCTACATGAGACGAAAGTCGTCGGATCTTCGAGTGAGGACGGAAGCATCAATCAAAGTGATCGTTTAGAGACGTTGATTAAGAGTTCAAAGAGAGATTAAACTCCAAGGAGCCGAATCATTCCGCCAAATCGTTAATGATCGAAGTGAGATAATTCCCACAAGAGAGAGAACGATATACCATACACAGAAAGGAATTAATATCAATTCAAAACTTATATTCTCATATGTAAGCAAGAATATATAATCCTCTATGTAGATAAAATTTGCTCTTACATGAAGAAATTCTAACTATAAACTATATAGCTTCGCTAAACGTATATTCATGTTATTCAATTTTCATGACTTGAGAGGAAGAGATATTGGATAGAAAGAACGGTATCTTGAAATGAAAAATTGTATCAGTTTGAAGATATCGTTCTTTCTATCCGATATTTTCTCTTCTTAATTCATACAAATTATTCTTAAATAACAAGAATATGATATTTCTCGTGGAACTATATAGAATTTCTTCATGTAACAACAAGTTTTATCTTCACATATGATTATATATTTGCATATATTTTTGCTTATACGTGGGCCTTGAATTGATGCTAATTTCTTTTTACCGTGAAGTACGAATACGATGTGTGTCCGCACAAAATGAACTCAGCGAAGGTTCAATGAGACGCTAATAATGTGTCATCACGATCGAAAAGTTACTCGCTCGCCGACGCTCGAGAAACAAATCGATTAATTAAATATGAAGCGAAACGAGTATCGCGTGGAGCAAGATATTTCCACAAGACGCGAAAGATGAGAGTGGAGAGAAAAAAAGATTTTAAAATTGGTACATCCACGCAAGGCGCGAGATAATACGCGAAAACACCGTACTGTCTCCCTCTCTCGTCTACTCCTTATCAAAGAACTCCGCCGTTGCTGGCAACTACGCGCAAGGAAAATACACGACGACGGTGGCATATTCCGGGCTGTTGTCGTTTCCGCGGATATTTTCGTTCGTAGCGCAAGGTAATTCGTAGCCGTACGCGTATTATCTAATTACAGAAATTTCAAGTTAAACGCACCGTCGTAAAATACCGCACTGTTCGTGGCGGATACAGACTCTTGGAACGTTTGGCAAGACATACGTCTTGCCCATACCAAGATATTTGTTTCAACTTAAAATAAAAATCGCCGCTTATAATCCGCGTCATATCCTGCTTGTGCAACGATGAATTATCTTTCTAATTACACGAGGAGCAGGTGAAAATCTGGGTATTCATTTCTAAAGTAACAGAATTAGAGCCTTAACAGAATGGCTGACTTTTAAGACAGTACCCTCAATTTTTGTCTACATTATTATTTTCTTTCCTCTTCTTATTGTACAGTTTGTTATCAGTCTCAAACAAAATTGTGTTTCAATTTAAGACAGTCACTTAAAGACTTAAAGACTTAAAGTGCTTAAAGACTTAAGGCACATTGTCTTAAACCGATAAGTCAGCTAAGGGCCTTAGAGAAAGAATACTCGATTGCTATTCAAGATTCATCAATCATTAACATCGACGAAAAAAATGCCGACACGCCAAAAGATGCTTTGAAAACGTACAGGTGAAAGTAGAACAGGGTAGAAACATGATTGATTTTCAATTTCTATCGGCGATCGGTCGATGGGACGCGACGGTTCTCACAGCGAATAGAGTCGATTTGCATTCCGCACGGCAGGTGAAGCGGCATTGCAATGAAACGCGTTATGGTAATTAGACGACGGTGAAACCGCGAATCGACTTCCAAAATTCCCATGGAGCTAAGCAACGTCTATGGTTGACTTCACACCCCTGGCAACGATATTCACGTCCGCAACACGTTCCCTCCGCCTTGTATATCTCTGCACGGCCGGGCCTTTACCAATCACTCTCGTTTCCATCGAGAGCCGGACGTGTACACCTGTGTCCCGGAAGTCCGTAACGTACAGGTGCAGCCGCTGTAACGAGCGCACGTTTATCTGTAATATTGAACGTTACAACACCCGGGGGACGATTATATTCGGCGATTCATTCTGGCGCGACGCACCAGATACACGGGGGTGTCAATTGAACCGGATGCAGCAGTTTAACGTCTTTTAAAGACGGCAAGCGATTCAATTTATTTTCCGCCGTCCCTGCGCGTAACATGATCGCGCCATCGTTGACGCGCTCAACGTCTCTCTTTTTATTACGCGTTTCATCGACGTCCTCTAGGTACGTTGCCAGCCAATTTCAAGCGTTTCAGCCGTTTTAACGTGTCCCTCTCGGGGCAATTTTTATCATACTTGAACATTCAAACGCTCAAACGAGTATCGGAGGAAATATCTATAGAGGAAAGGAGGGCAACACATCATCTCATTTCATGATCATTATATATATTTATTTACTCGATTAAAAGAAAAAGAATACCGCGATATGAGAAATGAGAAATAATTTATTATCACTAAGAACCTCTGATGAATTGCAAGCCGACTCGTTGTTAACTTAGACAAATTAGCTAATCGCCCCATCTTACCTCCTTTACCCCTCTGTATTTTAATACGAAGTATATTTTTCTGATTGCAGAATCGAACGGACGACGCGAGCTCGGAGGTAGGATGTGGGGTGAGGTGCAAGATCGATCAGGTAAGAAGAAGCTTCGAATCGTCGCGTTATATCCTGTCGAAGGTGTGAACGATTCCCTTTTAAGCTTTGTTCACCGCCACTATACTGCAAATCCGTGCAGCCATCGGCGGATTATATCTTGTCACTCTGTCGTGTCACACGTGTCGCCCTACGATTTGCGTGTACGGCCGACAGGGTAATCATCAGCCGAGCTTCTCGAAAGGCGATTTAAGAGTTGAGCTTACCGGCATAACCCAACGCTCCGATTCGATAGCTACCTCCGAGTTGCCGGCTATGATTGGTAGGTCCCGGCGGGACAACGCGATACGCGCGGATGACCGGCGCGCGGACGTCGGAGACGAAAATGAAGGGACGACGGTCCCTCGTTACAATGAAAGTACTTCCGCTGGTGTCCCAGGGGGCCCAGTCGCTCCTAACTCGCGGCGGAGACGGTAAACGGCAAATAAAAACAACGCGCGCGGCCGATGAATGGGACGAACGCACGTATACGCGGAGCGTATTGCGCGCGTACGAATGAAAGAATGGCGCGTCTCTGTTTCTCTCTCTCTCTCTCTCTCTCTCGTACGGCTTCGTGCCTTTAAATTGGATCGCGTACAAGTGCGGCCGATGGCGGATGTCACCAAATTGCCGTGCGACTCCGGATTCACTCTCTCGCGCGCTTCGTCCGTTTCTCCGCGCCGTCTCTCTGTTTCTCTCCGGAAGTCCGTTCGGATTTCCGTTCCGCACGTGCGAGGAAAAGTACGGAAAGTGCGGCCACCGTCCGGCACCGTGCTTGTGTTTTTCCTAACGTCGTCGTTTTTAACGCCACGGGGAAGTTTCGGCCGACGGAGAAAGAAGGAGTTCAAAATGTTAGAAAACGCGCGAGCGAGTAGATGGCATAATAAATCATCAACGGGACCTGGAAAGCGAATTACCGCGAGAATTGCGCTTAAACGATTTCCTCTTTTGGCTCGTTTCACGGTTCGTAAGTCGGCAGTAACGCGTACGAGTAACGGACGGGAGGCGACGTAGGTGGAGGAAGACGCTTCGCGATTCTAGCTGGGTATTTACGTGCCTCGGTGCGCGACCCACTTCTAACTTTTGCATTCCTTTGTACGGGAAAAAAGAGACAGGTTCACGTGGTACACGGCTTGCGTGTGACCTCCAACTGCTTCTCATACCTCTCATTCAAAAATACAGGTGAAACACTCGCGTTGACGCTATAGAAATAGACGACTTCGTGCATGAACCGATCTCGGGAAATTCTCCCGCAAAGTCAGTAGAGTTATTTATTGCCGATAAGTCGAGTGCGTCGTCATAGCGTGTTTGTCATAGCGTTCGACGTCGGTGCATTCCACGAACACCGGCGGATCGACTTTGCATTTCTTCCGGTAATTTCACAGCTCGATAACGTCGAATTAATAACGTTGGAATTTCTTTTGTTCGAGGCCCTCTTATTTTTTGGTGCGCTCTCGAAAATTAATGTAGCCTCGCATCCTCTGCTCACTTCCGGAAATAATGACTTCCGATCTTTTCGGAGCCACCGTAATTAGTAAGATACACTGGCTGCTCGAACTAAGAGATAAAAATTACTTTTTGATTATGGTTAATAAAAACAAACCAAAATATGTGTACTGATACAGACTAAACACTACAAGCACGCTCTGCTTCGAGGTTATATTTCCGGGGCACAATAATTGCGTGTAAAAGATCGCGAAATCTCTCGACGCTTTCGACAAGGAAAAAGAAAAGGCAACATTTCGTTTCGATTTTATCGAAAGAAGCAAATTGCAATTGTCGAATTTAAAAGAAATGGCTAAATATATTAATACGTGAAACCCAACGAAACATAGAAATTCTAGAATACGCTTTTGCTGCAACAAGTCTATCATTTCTTATTTGAAGCGTGAGAGAAACGCGGGAAACAAACTTGGACGACTTGCAAACGATAAACATTTGCTTCCGTATGTCGTGTATCTTGGTAAAATCCCAGACGGTCAAGTGTATTTGTCAACGAGGTAAAGTGGAGGGCCACCAACAGCGAGGTATCCATACAAATGTCTCCACGCGCCAGCAGCTACGCGCCGGAAGCTACTTTACTTCCTAAATTTCCATCGTCGATGTGAAACAAAAATTACGAGAACCTAAACATATGTCACGAAATCAAATCCCTTTTAACCTAAATTTCGTTGATTTTGTTATATTTTGGAACATTTATAAGAAAGCTGATCGCGCGCAAATTAGTAGTATGTCGTAAAAACATTAAAGGGCAATTCAAGCCGCACCGTCATTCATTACATCTTTTTTCCTGTCGTACAGAAAGAACGGGCTGAAAGCGATAAACGAGGTTAAAGTAAAATGAGGAGAGGACAGATAGACGCTCATTTGCGGTAGGATGAAGATCTACGATCCACGGGGAGCCGCTTGTAGAGCGAGGGCCTAGTTGGGGACATAATACACGCTGAGGGATTTAATGAGGAAGTGAGAAATTAGCGACCGCTGCGCAGAGACAGAGAGAAAGATAGAGAGAAAGAGAGAGAAGGCGAAAGAAAGAGAGAGAGAGAGAGAGAGAAAAAGAGAAAAAGAGAGAGAGTGTGTGTGTGTGTGCGTGTGTCTTGGCTTAGCCATTTTCCATTGTGTAATAGTTTTGTCAACCTCGTTGGATGGCTGGGCCATTTAAAAAGTCATGTTTGACGAGGCGCAACGAATTAGAGAACCCAGATGCTCGTTAAAGCAAATTAAACCACAGGATTTGCCCGGTGCATCCTTCTCGCGAAAGGCTAATAATAATGATGTATCATAAATAACAAAAGATGCGTGTCAAAAGCAGAAAAATAAAATCACAAACATTATCATCGGTAACGCACTTTTCTCACTGTTTAATAAAGAAAAAGTTAGTCACGCTAATTATCGTGCACGATTTGAAGTACAACGCGACAATCGAATCGATCATTCTGAGACCGTCGTGTAGCTCCAACGTGGAATGATTATTAATAATGTTTATCTGCTACTGAAGATCCCTTTCGTTTTACAGACTTTTCAGACGAGTTGACCTATGCGATACCCTCGTACACCGCTGTACGCAGCTTACTGCGTACAGCGTTATTGTGAGTGACGACGCGTCTCGAAAGATCGATCAGAGCTTGTGCTCGCAACAAGTTTGTTATTTTCTTTTTAAATATGATCTTTCATCTTTTAACGAGAAAAATAGAGGACGTTTAGTAGATCAGTTTAGATGATTGCTGCTTTGTCGAGTGAAATCGTGAACGCTTGAAATTTTATTAACATATTATGGATATTAAGTTTTTGGTAATTTTTTACATAATATTTGTGTTACTTTTCAACACTAATTCACTTTGTATTAAATTAACACAAACATTTATACGGACCGTTTGGAACGTGTGTGAAATATGTTAAATTTAACACAAATTTTTTTAGTATGTAAGAGATGTGAAGAGCTACGATGTATCGAGAAGTATCAGCGAAGACAAGTCGTCATCGTTCTTTTTCCACAGTGCACTTATTAGTCTCTTAAACGATTAAAATTGGCTCTTCGGAATATCCGGAATGAACGAATCCGCGATTCAGCAGTAGCTATTATCGGTAATGTCGGTGAATTGCGGTAGTTCAAGGAAACGTTGAACGATCGCGCGATGCGATTTGATTATTATTCCGTAATATACCGAGTGACGCGCTATTATTTATACATGGCGCCTCTCGAACTAAGCGGAGTGTCGACCAGCCCATCAATTGCTAAATAGCACTTCTCGTATCGCTCCGGACGTTAAAATAGACCTTCCACTATGCATTACTGCGAAACAGTCACTCTTATTTACAATTAAGATCGATGAAAGTGCGACAGCGAGGTTGGATATAAAGTTGAAGAGGCTTTTCATTTTCTTCCTTACAAGGAAACGTAAAATCTATATCGAGAAACATTAGATGTAAAATATTAAAAGGAGACGAGAATGATAATGTGTTTCTTAGCCGCACAAGTTGGAGTGCTTGAAAAGGGCTGCGACGGGAGGAATGTTTCGACTGTTTAGAGACTCGTCAAAGCCTGCACTCGAGACACTCGAGCCGAGACATTGCCGTATATTTATACTTCTAGTTGCATCTGAATCTACTTCTTCCCCTGATGTTTTTCTTTTTAAGTTTAACCACTCTCCCGCGAAAGGAACCTCGCAAATTTACAAAAATAAATCACCGAGCGAGTTGAGCAATCGGGTTGCGCGATCAATAGCCATTCGCTCTCGTCTTCTAATTCTTCTTTTCCGTATTATTGCAGGCAGATTTTTGCATCTGAATATATCAAACCAACTTATGGTACAATACGGGCGCAGGTACACCATCTTAGAGAAAAATGTGCGAGGTGAGAAGAAATCGCGGCAGAGTAAACAAAGATGTGCAGAGCGGCGTAATGGAAGCTGCACCGTGGGGAGAAAAAGGCGTCCTCGACTACGGCCGGCGTGTTGTCGACGACAAATGCCCACATCCTCTCGCGTGGAAAGTTAATGCGTTAAACTTCTGTTCGCAAATCCATGCCCGACATGCAACGGGCGTCTTATGAACGTGGGCGTTACTTGAGGCACGTGCCACGCACGTCGACCAGACGCGACCACGAAAAATTACAGTTTTGCTTCGCCCCGTCTCGTCTCGCCTCGCCAAGCCTCGGCTCGTCTCACCTCGCCTCGTCTCTCTCGCGGCGGTACATCGAGTTATGTCACGTCGTTCCAGATAACGTGACCTATTGTTCGCCCACTTCCTGAATTGTATTTTAGCGAATTGTGAAATGTCCGACGGCCTTCGACGGAAGGATGCATCGGACAGGTCATTTTTCGCGAATCCGGGTACACATTTGCGCGCAGCATTTGTGCGGAACACATGGAGCGACATCATTTTATATGAATCTGCAATAAATTTTAATTATTTAAAGTAACAAAACACACACACACACACACACAGGGAAACTAATCTAAAAAATTTACAATTTCTTTCTCGTAAATTAACATGGGGCGATATTTTAAAAGGGATTTAAATCCCGCGAATGTAGGCTTGTTGAATTATATAATATAAACATAGAACTAACTCGTATGAGTATCTTATTTAAATCGACCATGAGATTCGGAGTTTAATTTGCGAAACGATTATATATTCGCTCTCTCATTATAAAATTATACGAAATTTTAATATGATTATTACTGCTTTTTCTTTCATCTTTTGTACTTACTGTTTCAGTGCACAAAAGGCTGCGAAGCGTGGCAACAGGCGCTCGACACAAGCTGCCAAGCTGTTTGCGTTAGTATCATTGCCATTTTTATTTTTACGAGGTTTATCGGCCGTAGACTTACGTAAAACTGACGTTCGTAACGCGGTTTTTCCGCGTCGTCATTTACATAATATTTTCCTAATTCTAAAAGATAAACGCGTAATATTGCTCCGGTATTCTGTCAGCAGAATGGAACACAGGAATTGCTACCGCCGAAGGAATTATACTGCGTTTTAGGCTGTCACGATGCGCTAAATCGTTACTTCCAGCAGCTCAAGGGTAAAGAATTCTTCTCAATTTTTGCATTAATTTTCACCAGGCAGAATCAAGCAATAGGAGGATTTCTCAAGAAAGGGAACATTTATCGCTTTCCGTTTCTCAATAAATAACAATATAGCCTTGTTAAAGACAAAGTTCCAAATTCCTCTTGTGTACATACAACTATATCTCGACTAATTTGTAAAGTGTAATATTAAAGGTTAATGCATTTCTATCTTGTATCAATTATCTCTCTAACTGTAACTGTACTTTTTCCTTTATTTCTACTTCTGTTTTAATTTTTATTACTATCCATATTGTTATATGAAACTACTTCTCCTCTGCCTTTATTTCTACCTTCTATTTTAATTTTTATTACTATCCATATTGTTATATGAAACTGAGCGATTCCGAGTTGAGTATAAAATGCTTCGAGATAAGACATCTCTCTGTTTTGCGAAAAAAAAAGCTTGGCTGAATTTGTTGAACAGTGAGCAAACCAAACGCGTTTTGGTCGAAGGAAACAGATTTTCTGGTTAAAGAGCCGAATTTGGATCATAAGAACCAGAAAATCTGTCCCCTTCGACCAAAACGCGTTTGGTTTGTTCACTGTTTAACAAATTCAATCAAACTTTTTCTTCCGCGCACGCAACGCGACGTAATCCGCACATAAACTCCACGTTAAGACGTCCACGTCCCGGTGCTTTATCTACAGATAAGTCGCGCGGCTAAATCGAAAGCTAAATCGAAAGCTCGAGGAATCGAAAGCTCTTGTCTCTAAAATTCGGCAAATTCTTTGGCGTAGAAGTCGGTGGAGTCAATTTCGAACGGTTCTTCGTCGTAGTGATCAAAGTTGCTGGTGTCACTGAGGCTACGGCACTGAGGAAGGTAGCTCGGCTGCACTTTCTGCTGATAGATTTGAACCCAGTCGATCGACTGGAACCAACGGTGCCGCTTGATGTCCATGCTGCCATTTTTGAGATTGCCGTACCTCCTGGTCAGGTCCACCTGGAGAATATTCTTCAAGATGTCCCTTAGCTCCTCACCGAAATGATGGGCGAACTTGTATTTGCCCGCGACGATCTTCTCGTAGATCTTGATGGGGTCCTGGGCGTAGAACGGCGGGTATCCCGCGTTCATTTCGAAGATCAGCACGCCGAAGCTCCACCAATCGACGGACCTGCCGTAACCCTTGGACAAAATGATCTCCGGCGCCAGATATTCCGGCGTGCCGCACAATGTCCACGTGCGGCCCTCCACCATTTTGCAGAAACCGAAGTCGGTCACTCTGATGTAGCCCGAGCTCTGAATCAGAATATTCTCCGGCTTCAGGTCTCGGTATACCAAGCTGCAGTGGTGTAGGTATTCCAGCGCCAAGGCCACTTGTGCCGCGTAGAATCTCGCCAGGGATTCGTCGAACTTTCCCATGCGTCTGAGGTGGGTGAACATCTCGCCGCCGTGCACGAACGGTAACACCATGTACACGTAAGAGTTATCCTTCATGGGTCAACACAAACGAAACATTTACGCGTCTATTTTACACCCGGTTATCGACAATTCGTCACTCCTGAATACGGATTAATAATCAACGAATATAACACGTCTGGCTTATCTTTTGGTTAATTTCGATACTTACCTTGAAGCAAAACTCCATAAAGACCGTAAAGGGGAAGCTGACGCTTTGCAAAACTCGTTTCTCGTTGCGCGTATGATCCACCTGCTTCATTTTCACGAGTTTCCGTTTGTCGAGAACCTTCATGGCGTAATACGAGGACGTGGCTTTGTACTTGACGAGAATAACGCGGCCGAAGGCGCCGCAACCGAGGGTACGGAAACGTTCAAAGTCATCTATCGTCAAATTGTCCTCCTTCTTCGTCTTCCATTTCCCCATGAACGTGGTCTTCAGGCCGTCCAGTATCTCGTCGTATTCCTTGAACATTTGCTCCCTCTCGTCATCGACCATGTCGCTTGCCGAATATCCAAGACGCGTTTAACGCTTTGCCTTTGCGCTCTTGAGGGGTTAAGATGGTATAAGATGCTTGCGTTTCATTCGACGGTGCGACAGTGCGTTGTTTCGTATGCCATCGGTACAAAAGTTAATACTTCTTTTATGTTACAAACAATTTCAAAAGTGGCAATACCGGCATGCGTCAATCGCGACATCGCTAATTTTAGTTGATAGACTAGATTTCGATCTATCAGCATTGGAAAAGGCAAAATCACTCTCCTTTTCGCGACAGCCTCAGCAATAAAACCAGCAATTTTTATCGATTACGGCAGAAAGGATCGCTCGGGACTGACTGTTATGGCAATTTTTTTCATTCACTTAATATCCCGTAACAATAATTCTACGAATAGCGGAAATTGGCATCCCACCGGCACCGGCGTTGGTTGCGGACTCATTGACGGCGACATCGCTCAGCCTCGAATGGAAGGGCGTAGATATAAAAAGACGCATCGAGGGCATTTCATACTTGGTACAATGGAGATACGAAGAGCTGGCCGAGACGTGGCAGTACTGCAGGAATCAAACGTGGGGTGAAGGTGACCAGATACTGGTCGAGAACTTGCAGCCGTACACTAATTACAGGGTAAGCGTGTTTCTTTCTTTCACATATCCCCATGTTGAAGCAACCGAGAAACCTGTTATTTACACTAAAATCGTTCACTACCGTGAAATATCAACTATCCGCACGGGAAAGAATGCATTTCCGAGCATTCGTTGAACCGGGCGTATATGATACCGTCCTTTGCGAACCGGCTGATCTTTGTGCAGTTTCGCGTAGCGATGCTCCTGAAGTCGTCGCAGCACAATCCGGAGCCGATCGTCTCAGCGCCGAGCGTGGTAATATTAACGCGCGCGGCCGGCCTACCGACATCAGCACCGGTAATTGTAAGAGCTGCTGCGGTAGACAGCTACCGCGTCTCTGTGTCTTGGGAACCGGGCCCTTTCCCGAACGGGCCACTTTTGTCGTATGTCCTGCGTCTGCAAGGGGCTGACCACTCCCAGCTTAAGGTACACGCCACGCCAGAATTATACAGAATTATACCCGTTATCTGCGAACGTGTATATGTTCTGAGCGCTGTTTGTGAGCGACGCTCGCACTAAAACCACACGTCGTCTCTCGCACATTTTTATGCACTGTAAATAACGTTTTTTTTCCCCCCTTCTCGTCTTCTTTTTTCATTCTTTTTTCCTCTCTAAACTTGACGATTCTATTCTCCCTCAAATAATGGATCTTGGAGATTTCGCGTAATCGTGAGGCGCGCGTTAGCGTCGTCACGCTTCGCAGCACCGTCTAATTGTCGTTTACAAGAACGACGTATGCAACTGGTTCTGCAAGGTAGACTCTCCGCTTGAAAGAGATTTATCGATGAATCGCATTAGCTTTCATAATTATTCCGAGTATCGTTGTAGTGTGGAGACGCGTCTTCACGTTCTTGCCGACACTTTCGTTACCTTTGGCACCGCTTCGCTTACCGCTTCTCTACTCAACAGCGAGCGATAGCAGCTTCGAATCTGCTGTGCGACTCATCTTTATTCAATTCATCACGTAATAAAAGAAAGTAGTCGATGAATCTCTCCACTCTCCTCTCGAGCCTCCCCGCTTTTGCGCATCAGCATCGACCAGCATCGATTCGCAGAGAATGCTTGCTTCGGAGGCACGCACGCTGCTTTGACACGTCCCGCACACATTTACGCCGCTAACATTAGTCGAACGACTTGCACGAACCAGATTATGCCAAGTAAGTTTCTGGCATGGCGTTTCTTTTCTCTAATCGCATATCTACTAAGACATACCGAATAAGGGAGTCGACGTAGGGATGGCGTATCCGAGAGCTGTACGATATACGTGTCACATGTTTTCACCCGCAGGATATCCCGGCGTCCGAGAACACAACGCGAGATCACTACATGTTCCGAAACCTAAAATCTAACCAGAATTATAACGTCAGCGTGACCATGAGAAACGGAGTCGGCGAGGGTCCACCCGCGATTATTTGTATATCCACTATGCCGGAGCCTACTGGTACGTTGCTGACAAACGCATGTTGTACATTTTTTCCGGAGAAAAAATATTCCTCCGGAAAACATATACAGTGCTGGAGAAAAAGGTTGCGACACTCTTATTTTTTTGTTTTTAATCAGTTTCGAAACACATCCCGCGTCCGATAGGAGAATTTGTTTCTTAATTATTCTCAGAAGATACATTTTCTTATTGGAGATGTGAAAGCTCATAAAAAAAAAATGTCGCGACCTTTCCGCCCGGCAATATGCGACACTTGCGATCCGCACTCGTGATGCGCATTTTCTAAGAACAGCCGACTTTGAGATCCTGCAATGCGATCTGAAATCATTTTAACACTGGGAATCTTCAGTCAAGGATACGCAAGAGCCGATTCTCATTCTCGGAGGTGAGCACATGGTCATGAAGCAATATGATATGATGGACGAGCCCATTGTCATTTACAAGACCGACTCTACGATCCGCGGTGTGGCGATACACGTGGCATCCTCTCAGTTATTCGTGTCTACTTCAACCGGTTCCGTGTATCGAACATCGATACACACCGAATATCGATACATCACACCCGAGGTCGTCTTGGACCCCGTTCACGTGAATTTTGAACCCCTCAGCCTTTCCGTCGACTGGCTGAATCGTCACCTATACGTCTTGGGAGAGGTGCAACACACCAAGACGGTATGGCAAATAGCCAGGTGTAATCTGGACGGGACGGGATTGACAGTGGCGGTGGCCGGATTTTTAAGCCAACCCTCGCACATCGAGGTAGATCCTTACAATGGATATCTCTTCTGGATCATTGAGGGAAAACTGTACAGATTAGATCTGGCGGATATTAGCAACGGTGTGAAGCACGAGGTACTTCCATTTCGTATCTTCACGATAAAAGCCGGAAAGTCATTGCGAATAAACACGCGCGAAAACCCTCGTAAAAGAATCTCAACGATATTTCCTCCTCTCTTTTTCATCCTTTCCCGTCTTTTTCAGATTAAACCATCCTTCATTTACGGCGATTCGAGCATGAGTGTGTTTACCGTAGACCACATGAGCTTCCGGTTACTCATCCCGAATCACACCCTCAACACCGTGATGTCCATGTCGCTGGACGGTCGCGAAAGCGTTAATATTCGCGCGAATACGCAAAAGCCGCAATTCAATCACGTCGTTTCTCTAGCTATGGCGAATAAATTGTTTTACTGGACTAACGGTCAAGAAATTCTCACCGAAGGATATCATTCCGGTCAGAACAGATACTTTCACAACGCGTATCCAGCCAGGTATGAATAACCTTCCGTATATCTCTTCGGCGAGATCTCCTTTTCGAGCCTCTACGCTCGACCGGTTATTAAAATGTGCTCATTCAGATTGGACGGAAGCATCATCAGCGTAAACGTACTGATGAACGCTAGCCAGCCCGTTCCAATTCCCGTGAATCCTCCCACGGGGGTGCAGGCCGTTCTAGGAGCGGAAAGGGCCAAGGTTTCTTGGCAGGCTCCGCATTTACTGGGCGGCCAAGGGAAAGGAGCTTGGCAGAATTGGTCTTACGAGCTCGAGATCAGGGAGGAATCGTCAAACTATTCGTCTAGTCAAACCATACGTCAAAGAGACATCGTCGGATCGTCTCACACCGTCTTTAATTTGCGAGAAAGTTCGCAGTATTACATCAGAGTGGCGGCCTATACGAGCGCCGGTAGAGGACCATGGTCCACGGAGTTCCGAGGGCGAACCCTGAGGTAATCAAGCGTAATAAATATATTCAGCTAAAAAAAGGACACACAGCATGGTTATCACGTTGTTCGTTAAGGTAGTTGGTCCGTGGCGATATTGCCAGAAAGGTAACAGTTGATGCAACACGAAGAAGCTCGACAAATCTGTGTTAAATGATTCGAAATATGATTTACGACATAGAGCTCTGTAGTAAGAAGATATCAATCGAACTTATACAATGTTCAACTTATTCAACTCAAACTTATTAAAGCTTATTAAAGAAATAATCGTTAGTCGACCTTTTGATATATAATATTTACAGTTGAGACTGGTCGAGTTCGATATATGATATATTATTTCAGCTTCGGTTCATTTCTTTTCTTTTTTATTTTACACATGTGCGTAGATGAAATACGATCTATATGCTGTTACAATTTGAAAGGACCAACTATCTTGAACGTCGAACCGTTGCATTACGTTTACAATGAAACCCAACATTCAGGGATGGTTCGCGCACGACTATCTTGTGGTCGTCGAATGAGGGGCTTTTAAAGAGCGACGTAACCGGCGAGAATATAGACACGCTCATTAATAAGGCGAGCCTAAAGGAAGCCGGGAGCGAATTTCACATCGTCGACGTTAGTTGGTACAAGGACGTGTTATACATAGTAGGAAACAATTCCGCGCTATACCGTTACAACATCAGCAATCATCAGAAAATCAAACTCAATATACATTCGGTGGGAAGCGTCGCTGTGGACTGGATCTCGAAGAAGCTGTATTCGGCGAACCCGAAGCAACAAATTGTAATAAACATCACAGATATCACTATGTATCCTTAACGCAAATACTTATATGCAAAGAATACGCTGAGAGAAAAATATCTAAAAATTGAAAAATATCTATTCGAAATAGGTACTAATAACATGTTTACTTGAGCCTAATTTTTTTTTTTAACGTGTGTGTGGAGTAAACCATTGCTTTCATGAAAAGCTTACGGCTTGAAGAAAACGTATATTTTTTTCAATTTGAAAAGTGTCTTCCACAATATAAAAATATATATGTCAGTATAAATAAATATGTTATTGGCGAATAACGAATGTTATTAACGTTATATTTTTTAGATTTCATCTTCTAGATATGTTTTCTCTCCCGATATGCTCGCGTTAACATATCGGCAAAGATATATTTCGCACCGGGATATTATCACGTATGGTTTTGCAGATAACAAGAGCGAATCTAAACGGATCTGAGCAAGAGCCGTTGGCTATAGCGATCGTGAAGGAGCTCACGATCGATCCGCTGGAGGCGTATCTGTATTGGTCCACCGGTCATGCCGTGGAAGTAGCGCGACTAAACGGACAGGACAGGAGATACTACCATTCGGACGAAATTTTTAACGGCAAACAAGTGATGGGCTTAACGCTTGACATCGAGAATAAATATGTCTATTGGATTGTTCGCAGCTACGTAAGCGGATCTATCGTCTATCGAGCACCCACGTCCGAAAAAATTCCAATGAGTCAAAAGATCGTCCCGGAAAAGGTTACTCCTCTCATGTATTTCATTAATTTTTATGTATACCATAATTCGCGACGAGCACGACGCGATACGACTTGAGCACGTTTCCGGGCTGAACGCGCGGAAATTGCAAATTCCATTCACTATTGCGATATGCGAATAATATAGCATATTAATATTTGATACAACAAACGTACGCGCATCTGTACATATCGCATACAATGACATAAATGATCAATTCGATTCAAGGTGTCCGCTTTACATGTCCCAAACTTGCAAGGACCTCTGTGCTACTTCTCCGAACATTTGCTGTGGCTGCAGGATGAGATAAACGCGGTGATCGGTGATCTGTCGGGACAGAATACCGCCGTGATTAACGGAATCACTTTGTCCAGCTTGTACATGGTGGCTGTTATGGATCCGGCGTTTCATCGATACCCGAAAAATCTGACATCGGAGAATATAGTGGTGTCGCCGAACCCCGTCGACTTTCATAGCATAAGGGTGGAAGGAACATGGAGGAACTTCAGCATATCTTGGGATCCCGTGAAAAACATCAATTACGGCACGGTTTTCTACGAAGTGAAATTCATGGATTACATCAATACAAATTCGAACTCGGAAATCACAATCGAAACGACGATGCCCTACAACAATTCCGACCAGATCCTACCCTATTCCATACTCGAAGTCACCATAAAGGCATTTACTTATTGGGAAACGGCGCATGTCACTCGGAGAATCCTAAGGTCTCCTCAGAGCACGCCGACTCAGCCAACGCATCCTAGGATATACGTGGAATTTTACAAAGAGATCCTAAGCGAAGATGTCAACATTTTTGCGACATTCAGGTGAGAAATTTGGAAGAATCCTCCTATACAGCACATTTTATCCGATGGACGTTCTTTAGATGTCTTTAAGATGTTTATGAACCCTTGGATGTCTGTGTTGTATAGGCTAGTATATATGATAAAAAATCTTTCGTCAAAATGATAAAATTGTCTTGTCTTAATGTTTGTATTAATGTTTTTGTGATTAATGTTTCAATGTGAAATTTTAACACACAGCTTATATGTTATTATTTTCGTGATGTTTTCATGTGTTAAATTTATATTAATTCAGTAATTTGACAGTGATTTTTTTATGTATTGTTAAAAAACGAAACATTATTTTGAGTTATTTTAACATAATTATTTCAGGAAATCAACATTTTTCAAAGTTACTTTAATGATTATCTTAACACTAAGTTAAAGTGAGTCTAATAAATAATCATTGATACATAAAATGACTAAAACCAAATACTTTTATTACGAATAATTTAAACTGAATTCGTTAACTGTTTAACGCGCTCCCATTATGGGTCTGTAGCTTAATAATTAGTTTGAAGTTTACGATATGTAATTTCTTTTGTAGATGGAATGAACCAGAATTTACAAACGGACTGATACAGGGTTACACGGTCCAATGCTGTTTCGTCGAGAATTGGAGGAATATCGAAATTTGCAACAACCACAGCGTACCGGCATCAACATTGGAGTTTACAGCGAATGGACTGTTGCCCAATACGACGTACTATTTCCAAGTGAAAGCGCACACTGAGATCGGTGCCGGTTTTTACACGGACATCAATGTATCGACCGTGTACGAAAATCCGATGCCCCGAATATTGGTTGCCACAATGGACGCCGTCAGGCTTTCGGATTTGGATCAAAACAACTACTACACGATCACTCGGCACATCGCGATCGAAGTGAGTTACGTGGCGGTGGAAAACAGGATCTATTGGATCAACGATATGCAGGAGATAGTTACGTCGGAGATGAACGGAGCCAACGCTACAAAGATACTCGCTCTGAACTTTTCCGCGCAGAGTCTCTGCACCGACTGGGTCGCGAAAAATTTGTATTGGTCAGAATACAGAGGAAACGACGGCTATATCATGAAGCTAGACTTGACGATGTTGCAAATCGGTAAAACCGAATACAAGACCATTGTTTTCAGACCAGGGAAAAGGATCCTAAATTTGGATGTGCTGCCGTCTCGAGGGTACGTAAAAGCTTGTATATATGCGCCAAATGGTTTTGTATAATTAACTTTGAACTTATCACAAAACTTGACAAGCACCGCTATGTGTATTTTGCAGATCACTGTACTGGATCGAGTCGATGGCATATAATCGAGGTACAATAATGCAATCGGACCTCGATGGGAATAACGTGACGCCTTTCTTCAGGAACGAGGAAAATGGCGAAAAGTGTTCCTGCCCGTACACGCCATCGATAAGACCGGTGATGACGATCGACAAGACCAACATCGAGAAGCCGGTGATGTATTGGATGTCGTCGGAGGGATACTTAAACGTGGTCGACATACACGGTTGCATGTGCAACACGGTATTAAACGCGAGCTCCAGCAGGGGCACGTCTCTCACCGTGGACAAGATGAACGTTTATTGGTCCGACGCGGAGAATGATCAGATCTACTTCGCGAGAAAGGCGTACTCCGCGGGCAAAGAAAACGAGCCGGAGGTGAAGAGTTTCTACATGTCCGGCATTCGCAGCATCAAAGCCTTTGGGAAATCCTTGCAACCCTACCCGGCCGCGAACTGCCTGACACCGCGTCCAACGACCTACAGCGTCGAGAAGCTGAGGGCGATGGCAAACAGCATCATCGTCAAGCTCCCGGAACCGGTTGTTAATCACGGCTGCGAGAGGTACAGTTTGCCCACCACATTGTACAACATTGACGTGTCTCAGTGTTTGGGCAACGATTCCGGGTACAACGAAGGAGTGAACATATTGCAGACTTATGAGCGGCAATACGAGATACGAGGTTTGAAGCCGATCACCAAGTACAAAGTAAAGTTAGCTCTGAGCAATTATTACGTCGGCCTGACATCGGCGAGTCTGGAGTTCGACGAGGGGAAGTTGCTCACGACCGGGCCGGGTACACCCAGCATGCCGGAGAACGTCACCGTCGAGGCGTGGACGCCGACCGTGGCGGCGGTATATTGGCTGCCGCCGAAGATACTGAACTCCGAGGCGGTGAATTACGAGGTTCACTGGACATCGTCCAACTTGGTGAACGGCATACGGAAAAAGGGCGAGCAACTGGTGAAGGAGCTGAACCGCACCGGGGACGGTAGATTCTACACGAAGCTGCAGCCGATGGTGCCGGGACGGCAGTACGAGGTGTCCGTGCGCGTGTATTCCGTCCAGTCCAGCGAGTTTTACAACCAGAGCGTGATCAAGGCCGTGCAGATGTACCCGGAGCCCAGCAATCTCACGCTCAGCGGAGTCAGCGTCAACAGCCTGGACGTCTCTTGGACCCCGAGCGTCGACCCGACGATCGGCTACGTGCTGGAATACAGAGACGTCGCGACGGAGGCCTGGCAAACCGCGAATCACACCGAGCTGAAGAAGGGCACGGTGACGTATCACATAGAAGGCTTGCAGCCGCTCACCTCGTACAAATTTCGCTTGATACTGAGGTATCCCGCGTACAAGGAGAACTTCGTCTGGCCGCCCGACGGAGGATTCACGTTTGAAACCCTCGGTGAGTGTATCGATCTTTCGTCGTGCGATTTTCATTTTTACCACACACAGATTTTTCCCTGCTGCGAAAGCAAGTTTTATGTAAGACTATATATTCTCGCTTATATACGAGGGCGGTCCTCCATAAGCACTTAGCCTTCGCAGACTTCGAGAAAACGTATTTTTCAGATGGGTTAAAGAAGTTGGAGCATCGCTGGGTCAAGCGTATCGAGCTAAAAGGAGACCATGTTGAGAAATAAATCGCCACTTTTCCAAAATTTTCGTTTTTCTTTCGTAGGCTAAGTACTTATCGGACTGCCCTCGTATATATAAGTCTTGAAGTGATACTCATTTTTTCCCCGTACATTCTCGTGTTCTCATAAAGGCGACGTCCCGAGTGCCCCTGGCATACCTACGGTAACGAGGCTTCGGAATGCTGTGTATCAATTAAACTGGGAACCCGCGCAAGCTCATGGCTCGCCGGTCACTCTGTACACGGTGCAGGGCTCGATCGTCGACGACAGCTACAAGCTGGACAACAAAGCCGACGTGAACGAACACTGGACTTTATATCACAACGGCACTGACAGTTACTGGATAATTACCGGGAACATGGATCATAAGTATCGATTTCGCGTGCAAGCGAAAAATGCCTACGGGTTTAGCGCGTGGAGCAGACCGAGCGCCGTCGTCGACCTGACGGAATCAACCGGGGGGATTTTGGCCGCTCAGCAACACTTGGGGTTGGCGTTGGGCCTCAGCGTGGTCGTCATCACTTTGATGCTGCTGTGCCTCTGCTACTTCGTCTGCCGTAAGTATATTTATGCCGAAGCCCGGGAAATATATTGACTTTCGTTGAGACGAGAGAGAGAAAAGCACTCGGCGAGCGCATTTTGAAATGAACTCGTCGTAGAAAGTAGCCCGAGTGTTGCACAATGCGTGACATTAGACAAAAGTGTCGTAACGTTATCCAGCAGTGTATAGACAGCGCAAAGAAGACAAAAAAGCAGTTCTGCCTCCGATAGTGTCCGACGTCGAGTTAGCGACCCTTCGTGAAATACCCCGCGGCAATTTCGTACAGTCCAACGCGCTCTACGCCACCACGCTGCAGAACGACCCGGACGATTCCGCGCTGCCGAAAATCCGACGGGAACAGATCACGCTGGCGAAGTTCCTGGGGAGCGGCGCGTTCGGAAAGGTAAGCGCCGTCGCATTTCTCCCGACGATATTTCCCTGCTCTTAATGACGCGCGCGTACGAAGAAATCAGCCGCCACTGTTAAAAACTAGCCATCCGTGTGATACAACCGAAAGGAGGGATGTCAATTTTTTCTGCTCTCCCCCGATGATTGATTTTTCGCGTTTTTCATTGAAGAAAATTGGACAAACCGTTTTAGGGACGATTATGCCGCGTCGAGTCGGTTATTCGGTGCGCCTGTGAGAAAAGCGAATCGGCAACCCCGTCGTACCGATCCGTATGCAACCTCCTGTACGCTCATCATTTACTCGTGTCCGTGAAACATTTGCAGGTGTATCAGGGGAAAGCCAAGGATTTGGAAGGATCGGGCATAACGGCCGTCGCTATCAAGACCTTGCGAGAGAGCGCCTCGTCGCAAGAGAAAACGGAATTTTTGCAAGAGGCTAGGCTAATGAGCCACTTTCGACACAAACACGTGCTGAGGCTGCTGGGGGTCTGCCTGGACACGGATCCGCCGTTGCTCGTGTTGGAATTGATGGAGGCCGGTGACTTGTTGAGCTACTTGAGAGACAGCCGGTCCTTGCAGCCCACGGACATACACGCCCTGCGTCTGCAAGACTTGCTCGCCATGTGCGAGGACGTCGCGCGGGGCTGTCGCTACCTGGAGGAGCTGCATTTCGTCCACCGAGATCTCGCGTGTCGAAATTGTCTGGTGTCCGCGAGGGATCGCGAGAACCGCGTGGTGAAGATCGGCGACTTCGGCCTGGCCAGAGATATTTACAAGAACGATTATTATCGCAAGGTATGGATTTCCGCAAGATAAAGAATTAGCTGAATGAATTCGTTGTAACGTATGGACATTTGAAACTTTAGCGGTGAGAGCAATTAAAATGGTTGTTACAACTAATTTAGCTATTAATTTAGCTACCGCAGCTGATCTTTCTTTCCGTGAGTGAGACGATCGAACTCGAGCGCACATCTCGTTTCAAGGCTCGCGCAAACGTCGTGATTGAAATCGCGTTTCAGGAAGGAGAAGGCCTGCTCCCCGTTCGCTGGATGCCCCCGGAATCTTTGGTGGACGGAGTGTTCACCTCGCAGAGCGACGTTTGGGCGTTCGGGGTGTTAATGTGGGAGATCACGACGTTGGGTCAGCAACCGTACCCTGCCATGACCAACTTCGAGGTGCTGCATCACGTGAGCGCGGGTAACAGGTTGCCGAGGCCGCTCAACTGTCCGTTGGCGTTGCACCAGCTGATGCTGCGTTGCTGGAGTGTAGCGGACGCCAGGCCGAGTTTCAAAGTTTGCCTCGATAATATCGTCGCTCTGAGAAGCAACACGGAAGATGCGGTGCTGAGCCCGATACATGCCGGACATGTGGCTCGCAGAGGTACGAATAAGCGTTGTTCATCCTTCGTCTATTTACGCGCAGCTCATCGCATGGAGTCATTGCAGAGGGTCTTTGCAATTCTTCATCTTGGCTCGCATAGAAATCGTGATAACGCCGGTGAGTCGCGCCGCGTCATCAGCCTCTTTTGCGATCCCGTCGCCGTGAAGTAGTCGAGCGACCCGTGAGATGCAAGTTGCGACACGTGGATCGACATCGGTGGTTTGCGAATCAGTCGGGATCGTACGAGGACTCGTTCGGATACCCGCGGATTAATTTTCTATGCCATCACAGACAAGCATGTGTGTCTTCGTATATTCATGTAACTCGACGTTTCACAAATCATACGTAACGAAAACTCGTATTCAGTAGAACGTCCCCCAATAAACACCAATTAACAGTAATATAACGTCGATGTTATCATTTCCCACTCGACAATGCAAATATAACTTGCAAGTTATATAACAGTTATATAATAGTTATATAACAGTTATATAATAGTTGCATTGTTGAATAGGGAACTATAATATTGAAGTTATTGTTAATTAGCGTTCACTGGATCTCGTCATCTCATCAACTCCTCCAACCTTTACATGTACCGGAATTTTACTGGAATAATAATGTATATATCGGAGGATGTGTCCGCTTGAATACATACTTATCATTGCATGGCTCGTGCTTGCAGGCGTGTCTAACATGGCTTACTTTGCTGACAAGAATCAGAATCATAACAATTCAGGTAGGTCTTAACAATCGTTTCGTCCACCTTTTGTACCATGAAAACTTCATGCCGAGAGAAGGATACGACTTTCGAATTTTCAATTTTGACTTTACTGCCGCCATCTGAAGGTTGGCGCAACGATTAATCCGACACAACGTAACACGCGCTTTTAACATATTAATAACGTAATGCTTATCTTGATGCTTTTCCATGTATGAAATTGTATGAAATTTACTAAAGCATTATTATCCACATTTCGTAACAAAATCGTTCTTTAAAGGTTTCGTAAAGTCGCTCCATTAACGAAGCTTCCTAACCTGAATTATTTATTGTAATCGCAAAATGTATAACGGTTGCATATGCAAATATAATAAAATACGTTATAAATAGATGTTAACATTGTTTGATAATGGATTTAGTACACAAGGTGTGTCATATAACTGGAGCGGATTCCAGCACTTGCCTTGTTGAAAATATAAAGAAATTGTGGAGAAAAATTTTGCATTATTTAATGAGCTCTATTTGGTGACACGATTTTCTCGCGGATGCAATTAAAGAGTTCGTTAAATCGTATAAAATGTTCTCTCACTAATTCTTTTATCTTTAAGGCAAACCAGTTATTGGAATAACCTTATATAAATTCGGTCACTTTAGCGTTATATTTCCGCAATAAAATCGCAACCTCGAAACTTTTGCGTAGGAAACTCGTGGAAGTCCAGTAGTTCCGAGGGAAGTAGAGACATGCAACCCTTCCTCCAAAATTCACATAACACCACGCTCACGCCGCGTTCCGGCGAGATTCCCAAGTATTTGGAAGTATTAGCGGACAATGAAGCTATCATCCTGAGGAAGAACCCTACGAGCGGCTACGAAGTGCCTCGTTCGATTCACATCTCGGACCAGAACTTGGCGAATATAAACAAGTTCAATTGCGCGAATCAGGATCGCAAGTGCAGCTTGCCTTCGGAGATCTCGCGGGAACGTAAGCAACACTCGACGGAGGATCGGAAGCAGTCAGACGGGACGTTGTACGACAAGAGATCGTCGGTAGCGAGTCTCAACTCGTCCGATCGCAGGGGAGCGTCCGCGCTCTCGGAAAAGTCCAACACGTTGGACAGCTCCAAGTTGGCAAGCTACCTCACGAAGACGACACTTAAGAGGGACTCCTTCTCGTCGTTGAACGAGCAACGAAAATACATAACCAGCTTGAGCGAGCGAAGGGACTCTGAAACGAGTCTCGAGGGCAGAAGCTGCAGCTCGCTCAGTTTAGCACCCTCCACTCGTCCCAGTTCGTCCTTGATTAATTCACAGACGACGGTCCTCCCGTCGAAGAACAACAACGTCCCGAATGCCGTAGGAAACGGGGAAGTGCCCTCGAACGAGAGCGCGGTCACGAAGAACACGTTGCCGAATATCCAAAGGACTCATTCGAACTTGCAAAATGGCAAGGCGAACATACCCCTCGTGATAAACAGCGCGTTGTTGAATTTATTGAGGCAGAAGCCGGTCGTCGACGACAGCAACAACATTGTCACGTACACGAATATCAATGCGGACGCCGTCAGAGTGAACGGGTCGTGATGTTCGTTCGCTCATTGCGGCCAACTCGAAACAAAAGTCGCTTTACTCGAATTACTTTTCATCCTGGCCCACGGTAAAGTGCTGATGAAAATTGATCATTGAATATCTCAGAACGAGTTAAACTCGAAAGGGATTTATTTGGGCTCGATGAATCCGTAGAACTCGGAGTAACAACGTGCCGCATCCTGTGAGACGTATTTTATACGCGTTGTGAAGGTTACTCGATCACGTAACCGCAATATGCTGGTTTCGCTCAAATTCCCTGTCCGTTTTGCCCTACTTTAAAGTGAGTGACTCGAATATATCGGGAGTTGTATTCAATTCCATTCGTATCGTTAATCACGTCCAAACGTTTCTCGTACGCGTAGAAGCAGCCGGTATCTTTGCATACTTGCAATCGCCTATGAAGGAAAGCGGGAGGAGTGGAGTCGAATAGCTTTAAACTGCCATTTTAATGTACATATATAAATGTTTATACTCAAAAGTTTATCTTAAATACGCTCATTATGGCAGATCGTTTCGGAGCGCGCGGATTTTACGACTTTATGTATACAATAAAATAGAAGCAAAATTGTTATCCACTGTAAGATTAATATGTTGACAATGAATGGTAGGCGTGAAGTGTAGTCTAATTTAATAATCACTTTGCTTTAAATAACATATTTATTAAATACAACTCTTGTAGGTACGCATAAGTTTCTCCCTTTGTCGCCGCAACGAGATGCTATTAAAGGTCAACGGATAGCATTGTCGCGTCGTGCATTCATATATATATATATATACAATTTATGAATCATATTTTAGACCGTATAAAATCAATACCGCAAGATCGTACTTTCGGATATTTCGAAATATTAATTGGACATTGAGTAATCACGCACAATCAACGTAGCAATGTTACGATAGCGACAGCACTTATTAATTATTCATTCGACAGTTACGAAACTCTATTCAAAATCGCGGGTCTCTAATAATATCTCGTCGCTGTTTGTTGTACAAATTTAAAATTTGGTGATAATTAGCGTTTAATACGGAAAATTCGATTAATACGAAAAATTGTTAAGTTTTCTACATAGTTTTAACGAAATACAAAAGTGTACGTGTACAATACTGTTGAAGAAGTTCGTAAGCTCGAATGTGTGGAATCTCGATTCTCTCTCGCAAAATTCGTGATTATGCGCTGTCTGACTCAATCGAAATACCGCTCATAATTCACAGGTTGAATTAGAAATGAAATTGTAAAATCTGTTTCACGTTATAGACTAAATCCACAAAAGACAATGTTGTAATGTGCCAGACTAAATCTGCAAGTGCATTATTTCAACATTTATCATGTATGTACTATTCCTGTGTAATTTTACCTTTTTTATTTAAACTTCTCCTGTATAAAAAACATGTAAAGAATATTGTTGTATTTACAGTCAAAATTCAGATGAGACACAAGAGATGAGAGATGAGAGCAAGAATAAGAATGAGAGTGCGAATGAGACATTTTTAAGCGCATAAGCGGAATAAAACTTTAGGAAGTCGCCATAGTAAGCCATGGTAATCCCTACGATTTTCCCTTTTATCAGACTGTAAGTTAATTCACTTTTTGATACGGACAAGTTGACTAAGACTACACGAATAAAGTTATTTAAAGATATGAGATATTTTATTATACTTTATAATGCGCTCTCTCTTTCCCTCGTTACATATTCATTACACATATAAGAGAATTGTCACTTTCTACGTTGTATTATATAATAACATTTCCATATATGTAAATCCCGATCGTTGCGATAATCTAGGGAGACGCAACATCTTGTAGCGCGTTAAACAAAATATACAGCCTACGTAACATTTTAATATATCGAAATATTCATCTTGCAGTATATTCTTCGAAGCTTACATTATCTCGCCGAATGGTGCAATAGTCAATTCAGTTATCTGGACATGTTGCGGTGTTTCGACAACGTAGACCACCGCGTCGGCGATATCTTTGCTCTCCAATGCAGGATAAGTTGAAAGGACTTTCAGTCCGGCGACATCTAGCTTCGCTGCTTCCGATAATTCAGTTTTTTCTACGTATCCTGGACTGATACTCTAAAAAAGTGTTCAGCTGATTAGACGTAAAAGCGACACAAAGCTACCTTTTTCGTCTGTCATTCGTCGGCATTAAGTAAAGTAATAATATCGAGATGTAACTTGTATCTCCAAGTTAACGAGAGAATCATCTTTTTTATTTTACGAATTTTATTTGAACAACGAGACACGGATAAAGCTAAACTTCGAGATTCGAGGCATGAAGACGAAGCCGCGACCTACCGTGACACGAATTTTCCCACCGATCAATTCGCCTTGGAGTAATGCGGTAATGGCTGTGACAGCGTGTTTAGATGCCGGATACACGTTAAAGGTCAGACTATGTGCGTTACGCAGTCGGTGTCCTTGAATGCTGTATTAATCAATTACATATAATATCATTATCACATTATCACATGGATTTCACGACAATGGAGATGCCCTGAATTGAATTTGCTCGATTCTCTAGTAATTTCACTTTCCGAAATACGGTACGCGAACCTGTTGATATTGATGATGTGTCCCTCGACATCGGCGGCCTTCATCATTCTAATGGCATGGGTTGTACATTCGAGTAATCCCATTACATTTACGTTAAATATTTTCTCCCAGTCTTGTCGCGAAGAGTCTATCGAATCATTTTCTAAATTAATTTGCGATCGCATCGAAAAATTCAGCTTCATACTTTATACTTTTATACTTTAGGTAATCCTATCATAATGCGCCGATAAATAATGTATTTGCATAAAGTTCTTAAATATAACTTCGCGTTACATTTTGAACTTTTTATACGCAACATTCACTATAATATCGTACGTACGTACAAATTGTATATTACAGAATTGATCAAAAACAGCTTTAGATAAATACCGGCAATTATCCCTGGGATAAAGAGGCCAGCGTTGTTCACCAAAATCTGAACCACACCGACGTTATTTTGAATCCAACGAAATGCATCTCGAACATTTTCGTGCTTCGACACGTCACATTCGCATGGGATAAATTTTCCATCTCCTTGTGTAAAACTCATTCTAGCCTAAAAATGCACTAGGATTTAATCGAAAGTTATACGCACACGATAATTCCTTACAAATAAAATATATATATACACACACAGAGTGAGTGAGTTAAAGTGTTACAAATTTATATCTGCAACCAAGCTTTTTACAGAAAAATGTTTCATACAAAAATTTTTTGACTTCGAAGGCGACGTAAAATGGTGTTATTGGTTTGATCTTGAATAATCATTTTAAGATTACATAAAGGTCACCTTTATTAATTCTTTCTTAATTGCTTAAATCCAAATTTTTCATTACATATTCTTGTAGCTTACCTCGAGAATTCCCAAAACATTATAATGAAATATGTTTTCATTAAGTACTTTTCGAGTTATATTGAAATAAAAATTCACTGAAAAAAAGTAAAAATTCACTCGAAGCGAAAATTGTCTTCAATTTCGAGTAAGAATATTCACTCAATATTCACTCAATTATTCAGAAAGGAAGAATTCACACTGTATATGTAAAAAGTCACTCGACGCTGTGTAACTCGACTGTCATACTATATTTCGAATAGAAAGTACTAGTTTCCGATAGTGGAATGTTACTCCAAGAAATTGAAAAACTAAATAATCGAATTTACGTGCCAGAGTAAATTAATTATTCGAAAACTTACTTCCATCACGGCTTTCCTCCTAGCAAGACCGACCACTATCATCCCGCCGCGCACAAATGCTTCCGCTATCGCCAAACCAATGCCAGCTGATGCTCCGGTAACAACGGCTATTTTTCCTCCCCAACGGATCATATCGATATTGGAATCGACAAAATGTTACGAAACTTTCCACGTCACTTTTCGCCGTTTTAATTTAGGTTCAAGTTTGGCGTGCGAATCACTTGTACTATTCGATCGATACTGTTTCCTCGCGTAACGATTGGCAATTGAGCGCAGTAACGAATTACATTTGTTCATTGGCAAAGATAAGGAAGAACGCAAAGCAAATTCGCACAATTCACAAATTCATTATTATTAATGACATATAAGAGAGAAAGAGAGAGGGAGAGAGAGAAAGAGAGAGAGAGAAATAGGTGTTGAGAAAAATTTCGTTATGTGAAATTCGGTAAAATTGAAAAGCCAGCATAAGAATATCTTGATAATATTAGAGATAGGATAAGATAATATAATCGAATATATTCACATATTAATTTGCCTGTATGAATATATTTTATAAACACATTTTTTTTGCAAATTTTTCATGCGTTAAATATATTACGCGATATCAGAAACATATAAGAATTATGTAAGCGGGCTGTACATGTATATGTATTATCCTTATAAATTTATATATATATATATATATATATATATAATTTTAATATTCAAACTTTTATATTTTTAACTCTTTTATGTTTTTAACTCTTCCTTCATAAGACTTTTTATAATGATTCATTGTTGGACAAACAATTTTGAATAATTATGACTAATTTGATCTCTTCCGATGTATCCAAGACGATTTCATGTCTGCTTAACGATTTCTACATATATTTATTTAAAGGTTATGAAAGATAAAAATATTATATCTTATAAAAAGAAATCTCTAGACCCGATTAAAAATATATCAATTACTTTTAGAAACTTTATTTTTGAAACTCTTCTTTTGAAATGTTTTCAGTTTTAAATTAACTTCATATCGACACGTATCATTTCGATATGTGATAGCCATTCTAATTTCATGCTGTACATAGATACTGTCCGCATTATCTTATCATTGGAGGAATTTCATTTGCTTGCATTAACATAATGATATAGCGTTGCAGGCGTGTGTAGGCGATACATCGTTAATTACGGTAACGCTATTACTTACGTACTCGAAAACGAACCAGTGAACAAAAAACATTTCTGTAAAATTTACAAACTTCAACATATTTCGTACAGTCACTACAATATATTATCGTACTGTCATTGTGAAACTTTAATATTATAAATATTATTACAAGTTGGTGCGGGTTTCGTAATAAAGACGTGTATTTTTCTGTTTAACGCAACTTCCGTTTAACAGGTACATCAGTACTATCAAATTTCTTACGTGATTCACATAAATAATTTGCTAGCATATCTATATCTCTTTAATCGTATGATAAGATATATGTGTCATTGATTATAAACTTTCTCTGAGTATATTTAAAGTAAGTAGCCATATATATATATAAAGTAAGCAGCCATATATATATATATATATATATATATATATA